>NW_025999930.1:2113059-2274713 GCF_001458135.2 Marmota marmota marmota | reverse complement strand
TATGTGTAGGATATATATATATATATATATATATATATATATATATATATAAGTTTTGCTAACTAAATATTTTTAAAAAGAAATTTAAAAAATCAAGGGGCTCCTGGCAGAGTGGCAGCAGCAGGGGGCTAAGGCCCGACCTCTGGTGGCCAGCTGCACAGTAGTGTGCTGGGGTCCAGGAGGAAGTAGCCAGTAGCTCTAGCCTTGCAGGTGGATCACCCAATGCTCTATCTCCACATGGTGTCTCTCTGGGTGTTCTCCCTCTGTGTTTCTCTGTGTTTTCATTTCCCTTTTTTATTTTGGCTCCAGGGATGGAACCCAGGGGCACTTAACCACTGAACTATGTCCCCAGCCCTTTTTATCTTTTATTTTGAGACAGGGTCTCACTAAGTTGCTGAGGGCCTCACTAAATCTCTGAGGCTGGCCTCAAACATGCAATCCTACTGCCTCAACCTCCCAAATTGCTGGACTATAGATGTGCACCACCCTGCCTGGCTATACCCCCTGCTTTTTAAAAATAAGGACACCTGTCGTATTAGATTGGAGGTCATTTTAATGACCTCATTTGTTTAAATTTAAGTTTTTAAAAATCAATTGTACTTTTTGTTGTTATGTAGATTTGTTTATATCTATGAACTTCAATATGACATTTCAATTCATGTATACACTGGGTAATGAAGGATCAACTCAGGATAAATAGCATGTCCATCACCATAAATTTTTATCATTTCTTCCAGGTGAGTACATTTAAAATCTCTTCTCTCTTTTGAGATATGCAATGCACTCCCGTTGACTATTCTCATCCTTCCCCCAGGCTCCAGTAACCATTATTCTACTCTCAACTTCTATGAGATCCACTGTTTTAGATTCACAAGAAAGTGAGATCATGCAGCATTTGTCTTTCTGTGCCTTGCTTATTTAACATAATGTGCTCCAGGTTCATCCATGCCATAGGAAATACCAGATTTCACGATTTTTTGCACCTGAGCACTATTCCATTGTGTTTATATACCATTTTTTAAAAATCATTTATCTGCTGATGGACAACTGGGTGGATTCCATATCCTGGCTGTTGGGAACAGTGGTGTGACACCCTTGTGAGTGCAGGTGTCTTTCTGACACACAGATGGCATGTCCTTTGGCTATAAGCCCAGGAGCAGGATTGCTGGGTTATAGGTAGCTTGGATTCTAGTCTCTTGAGGAATGGCCACACTGTCTTCCCTACTGGCTGTGCTAATTTACATTCCCACCAACAGAGCATAACTTGCTCCACCCTCACCAGGGAAGACCTATTTCCAGATACTGTCATAATCTGAGCTCCCTGTGAATCTGAGGGAGGGACAAGCCAACCCATCTCATTGCCTCTGAAGAAAATAGGATTTTACCTGTGCACATGCCCACTTGGGTTGTGGTTGCTGCGTATCTATTTCAAACAGTTATTGACACTTCCTATATGTTTGGATCAAAGGTGACTTTGGTCCTGGGTCAGTCTCACCATTTCTAACACTTTATCTGCTCTATGGCTCATGCTCACGTTGTTATGTTAGCTCTGAGACCACCCATAATCTAAACAAAACAGAACAAAACCATTGTTCTGACATTTTAACTTTCTGTTGAAAGGATGAGGAGTTGTAGGGATGAGATCCAGTTTCCTTACTGGTCAGCAGGGGCCTCTTGATCCTTCTGGCTGTCTGTTTTCCTAGTCACATTGCTGGATCCATCTTCTAAACCAGCAACAGCACAGACGTCTATTTCTAATCTGCCTGAATCCTCTGTCACACCTCCCTTGGGCTTCTCTGCCACCAACCAGCGTCAAATCCCCAAGTGCTCTTAAGATTCTATTGAGCCTGCCTGGATAATTCAGGATAATGTGCCCATGTCAAGGTCTGTAACCTCAATTACATCTGCAAAGTCTTTTCAACCATGTAACACGTTCATGGCTTCCAGGGATAAGGGCAGCTCTGAGGGGAGCTCTGCCCACCCAAAATGTTCACACATTCCTTCATGAAATCCTGTTGGCTTTCATGGATTTGTCTATTGAGACACATCAAATACTTTCTGAAGGAAATGGGAACATGTATGAACACGCATTCCCAGAGAGTGCCACGGCTCACATTTCCTATTGTCTGTTCAGTGGATTCTCTCTGGACCTTTTCCATCTGGGCTAACAGTTGTGCAAACAAAGCCACTTGGATCACAATTCCGTCATCTGCTCTCATTATACAGATTTTTGTCTTCATCTTCACAGAATATCCCTGAACGGTTTATTGTTCATCTGCATTTGGTTGGAAATTTTTTTTATTAGAGATAATTATTTGACAATATCACATCTTTTGAGAGCAGACGTAAGGGGTATCTTGTAACTCATATTTGGAAATCCTAAATTTAGCATCATCCTCAACATGCAAAACTCCTCAGATGGCTAGCAATCTTGGACCACCATTCCTAAAGCTAACTGAGCATGGTCCCAAAGGTTGGCATGTGTAGCGGCATTTTCTATTTATTTATTTAGAGGACTCCTTATATTATCATCCATTCAAGATCAGTCAAGATGCTAATTCCTTGATGTCTTGAAACTGAAACTCCTTTTGTTTACCCAGAGAAGTGGAGCATCTAACTATAGATACATGTGTACAACTGTTAAGAGGTAAATTGAGGAAAAGTAAAATGTGAAGTGTTTTATTTGAGCTAAGAACAATTCTCAAGCGAGGCAGCTATAAAAGGGAGTTGATTCTGCCATGAGGGTGGAATGGGAAGGCTTTGTCCTCAAACATGGAAGTGAGCATCTGCTTTCTGTACACACACACACACACACACACACACACCGATTGTTTGGTTATACAACTGCCCATTTGGTATACCATGCTGGAAAATCCCTGTGTACGTAAGTTAGTTGGTGGCTTCTGATCTATTAACATCAGTTTTGAACTTTTGAAAGACAGGCATTTACAAGAAATAAACCAAGATAAATTTTACCTTATATTTGCAAATCAAACACGGTTAAGGTCACTTATGAAGCCTAACTAGATTTGTTTGCTCAGGGATTTTTTTAGGTCATTTCAATTTACTGTAACAGTATAAATATACACTCTGTGGCACAAAACAGCTTAGTGAAGTCTTTGAATATATGTGGTTATTTGTTTGAAAATGTACATGTTCAATGTGAAATACACACGCGCGCACACACACACACATGTATCAGAAGGCAATTGTGGAATGTATGCAAAAGAGTTTTTCTACTAGGTCTATATTCCTGAGTATATACGATTCTTCATTTTGTAGGAAAGGAGGGATGGGTGATGGGTGGGGTATAGCTCAGTGGTAGGATGCTCACCTAATATGCACAAGCCTTGGGGTTTGATCCCCAGGACCTCAAAATTAAAAAGGGAAAGAAAAAGAAAGGGGGGTGATGTAGTTCTGTGGAGCACTCCAATCACACATGGTTGCATTAGTTAAGTGGCCCTGAGTGTTGGGGTATCCACCAACTGTATGGTGAGAAGTGCGTCCACATTCCCCTGGAATCTCCTCCTGGGTTGAAAGCTCTCTTACTCCAGAATGAGTTTCCTTTCCCATAGGTAGTTTTCTTTCCCATAATTTTTTTTTTCCCATAGCTGGTGTCACTGTGGCACGGTGACAGTCCTGCCATGCACAGGTATCTGTGCTCCTTTGTGTGGTTTCCTCACCTGTTTCTCTTCACTTGGCTTTCCGGGTATACAAGCCTAATCTGGAAGGCACATCTCGTCTCACGGAAGCATCTAGGATCCACGACATTGCTTTTAGGGTTTCTTTTAATAAAAAAAAAAAAGAAGCAAAATTTCCTTCCTAATAATAGATCCGTGCTGTCCATCGGGTGCCTTAATCAGTTCAGATGGCGACACTGAACACCACCAGCTGAGTGCTACTTAATGTCCCACAGTTCTGGAGAGGGGCAAGTCCAAGATGAGGGCCATGGGAGACGTGGTGTGCAGAGGGCCTGCTTTCTGGTTCACAGGTGGCCACCCTCCTGTTGGGCTAGAGAAGTTTCTGGGTCCTTTTATGAGGGATCCCAATCCCATTCTTGAGGTTCCACCCTTATGACTTAATTATCCTCCCAAAGTTAAGATTTTACCATATGGATTTAGGGAGCATATAAATATCTGGCCCTTTGCACCAATGTAGCACCAATTGCACTATGGCTACATTTAGTATACTTGTGTCCTATTTATTCATTTGATGTTCAAAAAATTCTTTACAGTATATTTTATACTTCCTATTACTCCCTTCCTATTAAAAAATATCTATTTATCCATCTATAAACTGAGCAGTATAAAATGATTAAATAATATGAGTTGAAGTATATGTATCATAAGATTTTAAGTAAGCCAATGACTTTGGACAATATGATTTATTTGATTTTTTAATATTTATTTTTTTAGTTGTAGTTGGACACAGTACCTTTATTTTATTTATTTATTTTTATGTGGTGCTGAGGATAGAAACCAGGGCCTCGCACATGCTAGCCGAGCGCTCTACCACTGAGCCACACCCCAGCCTGATTTATTTGATTTTTAAAAGCTGTTAGAAGTCTAAAATCATCTGTTGTAGAGAATTTGCTTATGACATTTGCCGTCTGAAAAAATTCCACTTGTTTCCAGTTTACTGTGTGTAGCTAGCATGTATTTTCTTTTAACATTATGTGAAATTATGAGGTCATTGAAACAGTAAGTAAAGTTACTGGAGGGATTGATTTTTGCATCAGTAATATTAATAAATTAAACTTTTTAGATATGTTATAGAAGGAGAGAGATCATTTCTTAATATGAAGTGATTTAAATTGACAAGAGACCCTGGATGCAGGCAGGGCAGTAAAGATAAACAGGGTTCCACTGTTCCCTGTAGTTGACCTGTCTACACTTACCTCCAAAATAATAGGTGTTGCTGGAACCCGTCAGCCCCGTCACCAGCGGTTGGAGAGCCATGTCACTGTCCACCACCACACTCAGGTGGTTCCATTTGGCAGACAGGGACACAGAATGCCACTGCCCGTCATTGAGCCCAGCACCTGGAGGGAAGGTCGGTGAAAGGCAACGATGAATTATGAACTTTGTAAACACTTGAAAACAATTTTTCAGACCACTGAATCAGTCCAGTGAGAGCAGTATTTACATGTTGATATATCACGGGGAAAAGGAAAAATTAGCTACCTTTCTTTAATGAAAGGATTTCATTTATTTTGACCAGAGCACACAGGTTAAAAATATTACTCCTTCTAACGAGTCGCTTAATAAATTCTGATAATATGCTTAAAGTAGCACCTTGAATTTAATGATCAGACATACATGCCCAAAGCCTTTACCCATAAGATTCAAAATGAAGTTTATAAGGTTCAGTCTTCAAAGGGAATATTTACTTGCTTCACTAAATCTAATAAAAATAAATATTCTCAAAGAATCAGGAGATAGTTGTTCAAATTAAGTCAATAATAATTGTAGCCAGGTGTGGTGGGTGGCACATGCCTATAATCCCAGTGACTCAGGAGGCTGAGGCAGGAGAATCACAAGTTCAAGACCAGTTTTAGCAACCTAGCAAGGCCGTAAGCAACTTAGTGAGACCCTGTCTCAAAATTTAAAAAAATAAATAAAAATAAAAGAATTGGGGATGTGGCTCAGTGGTGGTTTGATGGCCCTAAATTTAATCCCTGGTACAAAAAAAAAAAAAGAAGAAGAAGAAGAAGGAGAAAAACTGTAAAAGTCTTGAATGGGAGAAAAGGTCATTAAGCACCCACTATAGTGCATCCATCAAGGTCAACTCTGGTTTCACTGTTTGAGGGACTTCAGACTAGTTGAGCAAAACTGGTGGTAATGCAAAACGATTTTTGTCCACAGAAATGCAAATTATTGTGCCTGTGAGATACAATAATTAGTTACTGATGATGTTGTATCTGTTTGTAAACTCATTTTGTCATTCCTTGTCAACCAGTATGCATGGTACTTGAAACTCTCCTTTGAACTGATTGGTTCATCTTACTGGTTTCCTTGTAACTAATAAGCTAAATAAAATATTTTTAAAATTTATTTTTATTTTTAGTTGTCAATGGACCTTTTATTTTACTTATTTATATGTAGTGCTGAGAATCGAACCCAGTGTCTCACACATGCTAGGGAAGCACTCAACCACTGAGCCACAACCCCAGCTAAAATCTTTAACATATATCCCTGTGTTCTCTGAATGAGAGCATTACAATTGCAGACATCATTGTACCTTCTTTTATTTAATATTTGATTTAAAATGCTTAGGAAGTAACTAGAGGCAGACCTTACATGTAAGTACACTATTTTTATATATTTACATTCATATCCATATTATTATATCATATTATTTTGAAATAATATGATAGCATGATAAATTCTTTGATGACAACTTTAAGCACTAAGGATTTATAACTACTACAGGTAGACTATTATTTTCCTTCATTAAGTAATATGTCAAAGATATGTTCCAATAAATGGATTAAAAGTGTAAAATTAGCCTGTTATGTGAACACTTCATTGGTGTTTCAAAATTAGGCAAAAATATTAAGGAGTCAAATCTATTAACCTCTAGGTTATTGGGAATTTTTTAAATACATTTAACATTTTAGATGATGATCTTAGGAATCCTGCTAATTATTAAAATGGTTCTTGCTCAATTTATTTCCTTGCCACACATACTTTTAAAAAAAAAGTTAATATATTATTAGCAAAATGTAGTGTGGCTCTTATATTTTAACGATTAACATTAATATTTCAGTTTTCCCTTTTAACCTTCAGTGATATGTGAAGCAGAAACAGAAATACTAAGAGTAATAAGGAAAAATGCACTTTGAAACGCACCAGCTGACTAATGTCCTCAATGTAAACACAGGCCCTGTCTAAACACAATCTCTGGGCTCCTTTGATACTGTGCATCTCTGTGCCTTTTACCTTCTTTGAGTTCCTTTGCTACTGTTAAAACCGTAGAAAAGTCAAATTAAGTGAAAGATGGTTGTCCCCAGACATGCAAATGAATTTGGTGGAAACCCAACTGACCTCCTTCCTCCTCCCACCCAGTCCCACCCGAGGAAACAGACTAGTTTTATATTATATGTAAATTCATTGTCACTTCTGCTTACATTATCTGTCATCCTCTGAATTATCCTTTGAATTTGTTGTAACATCTGGTTCCCTCACTAACTAATGAGTTAAATAAAAATCCTTGACATGTTCTTTTTATAACTATGTAAAATCCCTATAGTGCCCTCTCTAAAAATAACTTTGACAAATGAAAGTAAACTTGGTATAGTTTTTTTTTTAAGTTTATCATTTATCCTGCAAATAATTTCTTTTTTACTGTTAGGCTATAATTGGCCTTTGACCATAATTTATATCCAAGGAAATCATTCACAGTATTTATGAACATTTTAATGAGAAATCTTAAATTAATGAAGCAAGATTCTACAACAGAGATGCTTTTTTAAACACGTTTGCATGTGAAGACGATCTCTTGTCAACAACTAAATTGGAAGCACAATGTCACTCTCGCAAATCCATCAGCTAAAGCGGTGGGTGTGTGGGTGTGATGTAAGGACTTTGATTGTATTTAATTCTTGTTAGGGTGCAAACCGGAACTGGAGAAAACGCTTGCTCAGCACTTTGCCACATCTAGGAAACATGCCACACGTTAGCAATAATGTCTAACTACTGAAGGAAAAAATCTGAACAGATTTTGAAATGGACCAAAGAGGTGGCTGGGAATCTTTTCAATGAAAGAATTAAGCTGATTTTATAATTCTCCATCTTTGACTAGGTATTTTACAACCGTGTAGGGACAAAAACTGACTTGTGGAGAACAGAGAGCAATGCATGTGAGACCTATTCAGAGACACACACGCAGTTCAGGGAAGGAACACAGGGCTTTGCTGTCCTTTGGACACTGACCAGTTTTGCTAGATTTGCACTTATTTGCAATTTCATTTCAGGATTCCTTTTTCTGACTATAAATGTGAAGCATTAAAGTTCTTTTTTGAACTGGCTTTCCTGGTGTAAAACACAAATCACTGGCCACAGTGGCACACGCCTGTAATTCCCATGGCTGGGGAGGCTGAGGCAGGAGGATCGCAAGTTCAAAGCCAGCCTCAGCAACATACAAACAAAAACTTCCTTAATGCCAAAGACTTTCACTCATGCTCCCTTTTCTTAGAACATTTCCTTTAGAAAACTTGTAAATTCTTCCTCTGCCTCTTTGATGTGTATGTAGATTTAGAAAAAAAAATACTTAGTTTTAAAATAACTTTAGAAATCTTATAAAAAAACTTATAAAAATTTGATTTAGATTCTTTGTAGTTTGACAACCTAGGGACATTTTTTTTTCTTGGGGTCCTGGAGACATTTCTTTGACATGTAGATTTGTAGATGTCTGAGTGGGGGTTTAACGAGGGTGCTGGTCCCACCTTGAGACTTACCTGCTTGTCAAAGAGGGAAGAGCTGTAGTTTTCTTCTGGATAAAACAAGGAGCCTTTATAGAGGTCTCCCCAGCTACCAGAGGAATTTAGTATGGGCTATTGTAGCAAAAGGCCCTGTTGGGTCCCCTTACTTAAAGAGGAGTTATCTTTTCTTGGTAGGAAATTCTTTATTAGAGCATATTATTGTACAGAGTAGTGGGCCTCACATTCTCCCATGAAGGTGACATGTTTTTTTTTTCCTGCATTGGGTATTGAACCCAGAGGAGCTTAACCACTGAGCCACATCCCAAGCCCTTTTTATTTTCTTTATTTTTGGACAGGGTTTCCCTAGGTTGCTGAGACTGGCCTCAAACTTGTGATCTTCCTGCCTCAGCCTCCTGAGCAGCTGTGATAATAGGCATGTGCCACTGAGCCTGGCTTATTTATTAGATTTTCTTTTTAACCTTGAGGACTTATGTGTAATGGGTGACATCTGGTTGGCTGCAGAGATGGATGAAATTTCTTTCTGTTTTTTATCACCTTGTTAGCAATCACTGAGATGCGCATCAAAGACTCCTTTAATACTTATTCAATAATAAGACCATTTCATTCTTTTCTCTCTTTGTGAAGAAGATTCACTAAACTGGCAGGTGATCTCATTTTTATTTCCTCAGAATTGGTTCTGTTACTAGTGAATGAGTTGATCTTTGACGTATATTTATTTTGTATATTTTGGGGGAACAATTTCACACTTTTTTTTCAGGGGGGAATGCTATTTGTGAGGAAACAGAAAATAGGTTTGCATTTTCAAAAGGCGAAGAATACATATTGAATCTGAATACCTCTGTTTTATCCTCAGTCATTTTTCTGGGATCAGAGGAGGGTAGATACAGATTCTAATATCTGGACTTGCTGGATCATTCCAGAAGTATCTGCCCAACAAAAACAGGTCCTGGGAGGGAGATGGGAAAAAGGGGGGCCCGATGGGGGGGAATAACCATTATGCTAATAAAACCAGATTTCCTTCCTATTGTTCTCCCTTCTTTGAAAGACTAAGGTTTCCACTTCACAAGGGGAAAATAGTGAGGCTTAGGAGCATCTGTGATTTTTGAATTGCTGAGATTCTTCCTTGAACACAGGGTGTCTTGAAAATGGGTCAGCCTTCAGCAAAAAGGTAAGGACTCCTGGTATTTGCTGGCATCTTTCAGGACAAGGCAACAGTTATCAATTTGTCTGGTAGGCGAGTCAGCCATGAGCCGGTGGGTAGGGGAAGGACAACAGAGGGCAGTAAGAAACAGGGAAGACCTCAGACATCACTAAGAAAAATCCATGAGTCCCCAAACTGAGGCCACAGGGAGCCTGACTGGGCAGGCAGCCTTCTACCAAATGGCAGGGCTGGGGGGACAAACTGTCCAACCTTCGCCAACCCATACATAATTATGATCCCTTCAGGGAACTCTCGCTTGAAGTCAGGGGGAACTTTCATCAAAGCAGACAAGCTCCAGAGAGATGGGCCGTCTCCAAACATGATTAATTATAATCCCTTAATGGAACTCCCAGTTCCAGACCATGCCACCACCATCTCTTGTAACCAGGTGGCCAGGACCCTCCCTTGTCACTAAAACCATGTTAAGACCACCCCTTGTGACCTGGTCATCAAGACCCTCACATAATTAACCACGTCAGGGGGTCCAAGAGAATAGAACCAGGACAAAGAAACTCAAACCCCTTAGAATCCTCAATTCTGTAAGGCCACTCCCTTCTCTTCAGAGACAGTCTGAGCCATTCAGTGTCTATGCTGGACGCTTCTCTCTTATTCTCACTTTCCCAAATGAACTCCTGCATGTGACTCGTCTGAGATCCTTCCTGAGATTGCAAGAACCCAGGGCTCAAAATCTCCATGGCTACTTCTGTGGATCTCCTCCTCTGCTGCAAGTTACCTACTGTGTAGAGAATACCTCTCCCCATAGCAGAAGAGGACAGCAGGCAGAGGGAGGAGGAGAGATGGAGAAGGGAGGAAAGTAACGGAAAAGTGAACATCTCTGTGTGGTATCTGCTTCACTAGGTCCCCCCCGGCATTTCTACTGGATGGAGGCTGGGCACATGTTTATCAGGAAATGGAGCTTAAGTATACAACATATTTTTCTGATATATCAGAAGTAGATCTGCAGAAAAGTGTACTCCTTCCTTCCTTCCTTCCTTCCTTCCTTTTTTTCTTTTTCTTATTTGGTACTGGGGATTGAACCCAGGGGCTCTTAACCACTGAGCCACATCCCCAGCCCTTTTTATATTTTATTTAGAGACAGGGCCTCACTAAGTTGCTGAGACTGGCTTTGAACTTGCAATCCTCCTGCCTCAGCCTCTGGAGCTGCTGGGTTCTCATTTCTTATATATAATCATTTTGGGTCCAAGGATCACTACAGTGATGGCTACATGTCCCCCATATAAACAGTCTGGAAGATCCTCAAGGAAAATGGCCATCCTGTTCCTCCAAATAGGAGCATTAGGTGTCTCGTGACCTCAGGTATGGACTTAGTACACAATGATTCACCCTCTGGTTGGTTGTAAGGTTTATGTGAACATGCATTACCTGCTGTGACGTTCCTCAATGACTGTCCTGGCTGGAAGAGGCTCAGTTTGAGTTTTCCATCCTTAAGAAAGAGGAGAAAACTTCCCGCACCATGCCACAGTTCACCAAACAGCAAACGTCCTGCTTTGTTCCATGTACGAAACTGGAATGTGACAGATATTTTGTCCTCCCCAGAGTTGCCTGGCAGAGCCAGATAACTCCTAGAGCTCAGAAAAGTGACAGGGATGGTCTGTGGTTGTGGACATGAGAAGGACACATTTCCCTGTAAATAAAACAAAAGGTCATGTTAGAGTTTCACGGTGCTTCTGTCTAATGAAAGATAGACTTTGCACAGATTTACAAGGGCTTTTATTTTTCAATCCAGAATGATATTAATCTACTTGATAAAGCTTGAATCTATTATATTTGTCTGATTTTCCAATGTAAGTATTATCATAATTGGGAAAACCTATCCTGATGACTTTGTATGAGTGTGTGTGTGTGTGTGAAAATCTCCTCTATTCTATTTCTCAGCATTAGCAAAGGAATAGTGGTATCATCTAATTCAATAGGAGTTATTCTATTTCCAGTCCTCTGACAGATGACAATGACCAGGACATTTCCATACTCTGACTGTTCTCCTGAACGACATTTGATCTTTCCTAAATAACATTCCTCAAAATGTGCTTTGTACCAAGTTCATTATTTTACTGATTTTCCCATTAATTAATGAGTCAATTACATTTTTGACGTAAGGTTTTTCAACAATTACATGGTTTATATTTGTTTAGCTTTTGGAAAATTATACTTTGACAGTATTCCAAATTTTTTTTCCAGCTCAGGCAGTTACATAAAAAGTTTGCTTATAGTGTGTTTAGCATGAAGATATTAATTTTTATACTCAATCATGTCTCTGTTTTCTTGGGTAGCTTTTGAGTTTCCAGTCTGTTAGGAAAGTTTCATGCCCCCCACCAGGTTCTATGCATAATCACGCAGATTTTCTTCCAAGAATTGCTATCATTGTTGTTAGTTTCTCATCTTCCTGAAATTTACATATTTTGGTATATTCAAAATAGTGATCCAGGTTTACTTTCTGCCTTATGGACACTGGTCTTTTCCAGAAGAATTTATGAGATAGTTCCTCCATTTTCCACTGGGCTGAACCCTACAACTTGTTACTAACTTACAAGTAGCCTGGGATCTTTCTGATGTTTTTGCTTTGTTCTACCAACTTGCCTAACCCCACCCAACACCATATTAATTCTTATGGGCTTAGGGCATGTTTTAATATCTGGCAAGTAAGGCATCATCTTTTTTTATTATTGGTTGTTCAAAACATTACAAAGCTCATGGTATATCATCTTTCATACATTTGACTCAATTGGGTTATGAACTCCCATTTTTACCCCAAATACAAATTGCAGAATCACATCAGTTACACACTCACGTTTTTACATAATGGCATATTAGTGACTGTTGTATTCTGCTACCTTTCCTATCCCCTACTATCCCCCCTCCCCTCCCCTCCCATCTTCCCTCTCTACCTCATCTGCTGTTGTTCAATTCTCTCCCTTGTTTCCCCCCCACACTCTCCCCTCACAACCTCTTATATGTAATTTTGTGTAACATTGAGGGTCTCCTACCATTTCCATATGCTTTCCCTTCTCTCTCCCTTTCTCTCCCCCCACTCGTCTCTGTTTAGTGTTAATCTTTTCCTCATGCTCTTCCTCCCTGTTCTGTTCTTAGTTGCTCTCTTTATATCAAAGAAGACATTTGGCATTTGTTTTTTAGGGATTGGCTAGCTTTTCTTAGCATAATCTGTTCTAATGCCATCCATTTCCCTGCAAATTCTATGATTTTGTCATTTTTTAGTGCTGCGTAATACTCCATTGTGTATAGATGCCACATTTTTTTTATCCATTCATCTATTGAAGGGCATCTAGGTTGGTTCCACAGTCTAGCTATTGTGAATTGTGCCGCTATGATCATTGATGTGGCAGTATCCCTATAGTGCGCTCTTTTAAGATCCTCAGGGATTAGTCGGAGAAGGGCGATAGCTGGGTCAAATGGTGGATCAATTCCCAGCTTTCCCAGGAATCTCCATACTGCTTTCCAAATTGGCCTCACCAATTTGCAGTCCCACCAGCAATGTACAAGTGTACCCTTTTCCCCACATCCTCGCCAACACTTATTGTTGTTTGACTTCATAATGGCTGCCAATTTTACTGGAGTGAGATGGTATCTTAGGGTGGTTTTGATTTGCATTTCTCTGACTGCTAGAGATGGTGAGCATTTTTTCATATACTTGTTGATTGATTGTATGTCCTCCTCTGTGAAGTGTCTGTTCAGGTCCTTGGCCCATTTGTTGATTGGGTTATTTGTTATCTTATTGTTTAATTTTTTGAGTTCTTTGTATATTCTGGATATTAGGGCTTTATCTGAAGTGTGAGGGGTAAAAATTTGTTCCCAGGATGTAGGCTCTCTATTTACCTCTCTTATTGTTTCTCTTGCTAAGAAAAAACTTTTTAGTTTAAGTAAGTCCCATTTGTTTATTCTTGTTATTAACTCTTGGGCTATGGGCGTCCTATCAAGGAATTTGGAGCCCGACCCCACAGTATGTGTAGATCGTAGCCAACTTTTTCTTCTATCAGACGCAGTGTCTCTGATTTGATATATAGCTCCTTGATCCATTTTGAATTAACTTTTGTGCATGGGGAGAGAAAGGGATTCAGTTTCATTTTGTTGCATATGGATTTCCAATTTTCCCAGCACCATTTGTTGAAGATGCTATCCTTCCTCCATTGCATGCTTTTAGCCCCTTTATCAAATATAAGAAAGTTGTACTTTTGTGGAGTGGTTTCTGTGTCCTCTATTCTGTACCATTGGTCCACCTGCCTGTTTTGGTACCGGTACCATGCTGTTTTTGTTACTATTGCTCTGTAGTACAGTTTGAACTCTGGTATCACTATACCTCCAGATTCACACTTCCTGCTTAGAATTGCTTTTGCTATTCTGGGTCTTTTGTTTTTCCATACGAATTTCATGATTGCTTTATCTATTTCTACAAGAAATGCTGTTGGGATTTTGATTGGCATCGCATTAAACCTGTAGAGAACTTTGGGTAATATCACCATTTTGATGATGTTAGCTCTGTAAGGCACCATCTTTATGTTGTTCTTTATGTTTGTTTTTGTTTTTTATTTCAGGTGGTGGAAGGAAGGAACAGTGGTTCTTTATTTACATGTATGAATTTCAGTTGCAGAGAAAAAGCAATTTTATTCTATTTGGAATTTTCTTTGAATAATTTTTATTAATATACTGTATATGATTTCGGGAGGGGGAAGCATTACTAAAGTAACATAGACAATCTAGGTTAGTAGTTCTCAAGCCTTGTTGAACCAGATGTTAAAAATCCACAACTGGACCAATTAATTCCCAGTCTCCTGGAGTGGATTGAGGTGAGAGTATCTTTTAGATCTCCTCTGGTGCCTCCAAGCTAAAGCCAAGTTTTAGAATTACTGATCCAAGGATTAAAGTCACTTTTAAGACTGAATCATATTTCTAAAAATTCTGTCTTAACGTACTTCAGAAACTAAAATAATTCAGCTTTCATTTTAAAATAATCTTCAATGTACATTAAAACTGTATATATATAAATCAGAACATCCATTCTTGGCTTTTTAAAAAAATTCTACTGAATGTGATAAATTTTATTGTAAAAAAAATTTGCTATGATGAATTAAATATAAAAAGATGAACAGTAATAGACACTAACCCATAGTATAAATCTAATCATCAGACTATTATTAATTTTTAAAATTTTTTCATCAGCTGCAAATGGTAGGGATCCAGTCTGACCTGACCACAGCCATCTTGAGTCATAACAATCATGGTCCCAGAGGAAGCTGGCCAGTTTTGTTCTGCACAGTTTTATAGCAAACTACAAATAGATAAGACCATCAGAGTGGTAGGTGGAGCTTTAGAAGCTGACCCTGGTGCAGGAATGAGCTCAGTTCTTTGGCATTAGCTTAAGAGAAGCCAGGAACATTCTGGCTTACATGAAGTCATTTTTGTCCTAATCCATACATATGCCCCTCCTTCTGACCCAAATTGTGGGGATGCATTGGTTTTGCTGCCACCCAGGATGGAGCTTCTGTCCATAAGACCCCCCAATAAACAGCACTCTGTGCAGTCCTGACTGTCTGCCTCTCCCTCTTTAGCTTATCGGGCCTGGGTTGTTCCAAACACTTGTCCTCATTGTTTAGGTGGTAGTTGCTTGCACCCACCCAGAAGTGAAGCTTCCTGCCACAGATGAGTGATGAGTAGGTGAATGAGTCAATTCTGACAATTGAATTTTCCAAATTACATATATATATATATATATATATATATATATATATATATATATATTCCTTTTAAATGTTGAAGCAACAGATTTTCTATTTTTATAAAGAACACCTGACATTGAAATAACTCTCAAAATGGAATTCTTAGATCTACCATTTTTTATTCCCATGCACAATTTGGAAGGAATCTTCTTTTCACTTGTTTCCATGTCAAACTGATACATTTCACCATCTTCAACCAATGCAATTAATTAGTTAATAGTTTTCTTTAGAAGGATATTTAGGACCCCATAGGTGTCAGGGTTATTGTGGTTCTCCTGATTGGTTATAATCAGATGATAATTATGCCAAGAAATCCATCCATGATCCAGTGTAATATGAAATTTGCATGGCAAACAATGTCTGAGTCCCTCCAATAGTGTGGCTCCTTGTGACTCATTCTTAACTCATTCCTATTCACCTCAATGACAGTACATAGGGCAGCAGCCCCAAAAATGTCAGGGCGGGGATGAAGGACTCTTCTTTACACCAGGGATTGGCAAACACGAGATGGCTTGAAGTTCCAGAGGTGTTAGCTAGGCGTCTTGGTGTGGAGGCCCATTGTCCAGACACATCTTTGCATTAGACTGGTTTCTGAGAATGCACCTCTGGCAAAGCTGGTGTCAGTAACTGAGAGTCTCCCTTCTCCTTCCTGTCCCAGAAATATTCCGTGTCTCAGTTTCTCCAAGGACGGGGATTCAGGTAAAAGACTGTTCTTCCTTTATCTTTCACCTTGTCAAAGGTACCTGGATCCTTCTTATCAGTGTTCCCTTCGTGTTTCGCTTTTCGAGCACCTTGATGTTTTCTTAGCCACCATTTATGTTTCCTTGGCATGGTTCACAGTAGGCTTCTAACTCTTCCTCCTCCTCCTCCTTCTCCTCTTTTTTTCCCCTTAAGCTCCTTGGAAGATTCATGGGTCTCATGGCTATTTTTCCCCCTTTCTACCTGCAAACCCAAGTGAAGTATTCATTTTGTGGCCTGTTGAGCCAGAACCAAAGGTATTGTCAGATTTTGGTCCTAAATCCCATAAGCCAACTCCTTGAAGCCCATAAGAGGAAAGAAAACACTTTTTAAAACAATATCAATAAGTAGTCCCGTGATGTGCTTCTGACACTTGTTGAACTGAACATGAACTTGCCCTGTAACCCAAAACTTAGGTATTTTTAATTTTAAACATGGAAATAAGTTTACTGATTTGGAAGCATTTCAAGTTATCTAGGGATAGCTCATTGGAGAATTTCATTGCAAAATAATTAGTCCCCTGAGAATAATAATACCCAAAATATTTGAGACATACAATGTCTGATCTCCATGCAAAAATAAGAAGTTACTTTACTTCATATTAACATGAAATAAGCATGCCCCGCAAGGCACATTTACTTTTTAGCTTTTTAATACATAATAAAAAACTTATATCACATGCCACTGTTTAAATGATAAGAGTTGATTTTATGAATGTTATATGAAATGAACACCCAAAAGAAATATTTTAAGGGCACAAAACACTAAGAATTCATTTTCCTTCCCTTTCCTTTTAAGCTTCTTACCATAACAAGGACCTGTGGTTTGTTTTTCTTGGCTAATTCAACAATATCCACTCCATTATAATAAAGATTTTCTATACATCCATGAAAGTTTGTATGTGAGATTTCCAGGGACCCTGCAGATGTCGGGATTCCTCCAAAGCTGATCTTAGAAAGAAAAATGACATGAATAACATTGTTTAGTGATGTTTTGATTATCTCTTTAAAACAGTGATGGTTAACAGGTACAGCAATGGTGGTCACAAATCCATCTGCATCTGCTTATATTTCCACATTTGTTCATTTCAAATGAGGCCCCCTCTATTCTAAGTGGCACTTCTTGATGGTTTTATTTCCGGTATCAGACTTTGTGCATTAACTTAAAGAAAGCGGCAGGCAAACTTTCTCTATGAAAGGCCATGTTGTGAATATTTTTTGCTCTGCGGGTCACTTGGTCCCTTCTGCACCACTCCATAGTGTAGTTTTAGCACCAAAGCAGCCACAGACAACACATTTTGGAAATGGACATGTGCTCCAATGAAACTTTTTAAAACGACAAAATGGCTTCTTTAAAATAAGACCAGATTCGGGCCCATAAAGTGCCAACCTCTACACTGGGTCCTATCTTTTGTTATTACACAGTTAAGGTAATAAAACCATGGATGATCTGGTATAGACCAGGGTCTCTGTAGATATTATGTGCCAAAACCATGGGTATCAGACACTCATCACAGCTTTCCTGGTTTGCTCTGATTCTTCATGTGCTCAAAAGTAGCTCAAAACTGTCCTTGAAGAACAGGCAGAATAGATGTCATTGAAAAGTTAGATACATACGGGCGATGTATTGCAAAAGATGTTATGTCCTCAAAGAAGTTAAGAAACTGTTTATAGGGCTGGGGTTGTGGCTCCGTGGTTGAGCGCGTGCCTCACGTATGGGTTTGATCCTCAGCACCACATAAAAATAAACAAATAACATAAAGGCATTCTATCCATCTACAACCACAAATGTTTTTTTTTTTAATCATGCAATTTATGATAACCTCAAAGTTAAGATCCAGGTAACTGGATTCTCCTCTTGCATGGAAATGACGAGTGTGTTTGTCCAACGTGAAGTTGACATGAGTGCTGAGGACCTCGATGAGGACGGAGTGCCAGTGCTGGTCATCCAGCAGGCTGCCCAGGGTGAGGTTCACGTGGGCACCAGCAGGCTGCAGGTTGGCATTGCCTGAAAGGAGAAAGCACAGCAGGCTGAGGTGGTTCTGTTAAAAACCATGGATTCCCTTTGCTGCATCAGCACTACAACTTAGGTCCACCCTTCCATCCCACGTAGCTATCATCCAACTTTCTCTTCATCTGAAAACAATGATATTTTGACATCTTTTGTGATTTCTTTTGTATTCATTTTTAAACTTTGTTGAAATTGCTTTTTTTCAGTGATTTGTTTTTTATTACTTTTCATGACATCCTCATTTACCTTGCAAGTATTTTCTTTGCTAGAACATCACTCTCGGCACCAGCTCATAATTTCACAACAGCCTATTCTTATCTGTATGATTATGTATAATGACGATATGTGATATATTATATGTATAATGCATTTATAATGGCCTTCTTACACAGTTGTCAAAGTAGGTGCTGTTTGCGTAAATCCTACTGGAGATGTGTACAGGCTGGATGCATTTGCTAGCAATGTCCCTCAGTTCTCATTCGCACTTTCCCATGACAATTCCACTTTGCACTCATTATCCCAGGGTAACTATCAGTAATGTGTCCCTGAACTTTCAAAGGTGTTTGGCTTCACTGATAAATCATATGGTCTCTTTCCTTAACTGTGAAAATTAAGTACCAATGGATGTATTTCAAACTAGCCAGATTGTTATTTTAATCACTGGCATGAAAGTACAAATGCCTTTTACCTGAATTAAGAGAAAAGACAAGTTTTCCTTTAATTAATTGCAGAGATACGTGATTTCCATGTTGTCCTTCTCTGTGGAGTAGAATCCCATTGTTCTGCATGGTTTTAAATTTCAAAGAAATAACATCTCTTATCGGTCTCATGGGCTTTTTATCCAATCTGTATAGCAGGGCTCCTAGTCCATCAAAATAAACCACCTGAGATCCTGGGAAAGAGGATAAGACAAAGTAATTCTAACTGTAATACATCGTACATTGCACCTGGAAATGGATAGACCAATACACCTCAATATACACAAACACACAGGTTACATTTCTAGTTGCTCATTGTTGGAAACACTGATAACCATGTATTCTTGATTGGTGTCACAAGTTGATTTACCTAATACTCATTGGTAGGCTTTTTCATTTTCCAAATTTATCATTGAAAAACACATTTATTAATATATTCTCACTGACTTCTGTCTTTATACTGGTTTATTTCTTCTCATTCTATTTGATTTTTAAAAATCAGGAAATATGTTGTATTTCTACTAAATGAGTTGTCTGTTTTAAGATCGTTCTTCTGTTAAGAATCAGTGTCACTCAATTTAAATGATTTATTCATTCCCAGTAACTTTGACTTCTCTTGATTCTTATACATGTACACACATTAGTGAAGATTTTGTTTGTTTATAAAACACACACACACACACACACACACACACACAGCTGGTTCTGTTTCTCTGGAGGACCTTAACTAATAAAGGCATACATTTTTTATTTCGATGCTTTGTTGAGAGAGCATGACTTCAATAACACTATTTTGGGCCTTCCGGAGAAGCCTGTCAGAACTACAATTCTGCCGTTTCTTCTGAGCTTTCTAACAGGGCCTTACAATTTCAACTATAAAGGTCATGATCATTCACTTCATCAAAAAACAAGTGTGTCTTATCTATAATACAAAAGAACATCTGTCAAAATCAACTGAAGATGGAACAACAGACAAAAAAAAATTAACATTGCCCAGAAAAATCTCTTGTGTTTTTTTTTAAATTAAAAGGAAGAAAAAGAAAGCAGTTATCTTCAAAAAAATATATGTATCTAATAAACGGAGGTGCACAAAACATGTGAAGCCATCAGAAGCCAACCAGCCCAATCATTCAAGCTGAGATAGATTGTTTATCGTATTTAATTTCACAAAAATATTTCTGCTAGTCTTTTATGTGGTTATCCCTTTTCTTTAGGTTATGCAAAAATATATAAAAAATTGTGCCTCAAAAAATCATCCATTTTGTGCAGCTAATATTTGAAAGTTTACAAGTCTGATTTTCTCACATGGGGTTAAGGTATGTAAGAGAAATTATTGTATTAAGTGCTACTTTATACTACATTATACTACATTCTGTGCAAAATATATGTAAACCAATTATTCCTTGTTATAGAACTAATTTTATGTGCACAATTAAAAGCAAAACTGTCAAATCCAAATGAAGCCATGTACAGTTAGGAGTTGGCAATTAACTAAGGAAAGCTTTGGAAAGACAGCAAAGACTTCACATTTTGCTGTTCCCATCACCTCTGCTGTGACTGTGTCTTTATATGTTGCTCAAAGATAACGCTAATATTTGGGATTTTATATTTTGCAGTTGTTTAACACAGTGTTCTGCTCCTGAAGAGGTCTTGCCTGGGTGATTTAGATCTAGTTTTGAGTTTTGCTTTTCCTCATTCTCACTGTGACTACTCTAGACCACAGCAGGATTGATTTTCTAAGAAACACGAAGGAGATTTCCTGAAACGTTTTTCTCAGGCAAATGGTAGAGCGTAAGTGTTAGAAGACTTGTTTCAAGACCAGTTTCAAGGTCTAGTCCATTAGGTAATGCCTTGTGTTTCTGTCAAACGTGACTACGCTGCTTCAATCTAGAAATTTAACCACATGCTTTTAACTCAGTATGGGGACTTTTAAATGAAATAAGTTAATACAATAAAAAAAAATCCAAGTTAAAAAATAGTCAACTCTGACTTGTGAAGTCAATACATGAAAAAAAATGAAACTAAATAAAAGCTCATGTTTGGGATAGAGAACATTTAGCTCAAAAATTAAGCAGCAATTTTAATTTTTGAAAATTGGGTGCTGGTGAGGGAGATCTCCACAAGGTCTCTCTCAGGAGTTATCTGCCCATCAGAGAAGCAAGCCTTTCAGGACTTGGTGCTTACAGGTAGTCTAAAAGTCAACCTTTTCCCCATCTGCTGCTGAGAGCCACAGCCGAGTCTGTAGGGCCCCTGGCATTTTGCCAACAGTATTGATTGACAGGCGAGGCATTACTATCCGCCTCTGCCGCAACTTTTGAGTTTTCGCACTATTTTGGAGTTCTCGTGGGGATTGCCGGGGATTCCCCGGGAGTTCCCATTGGTTGGGGAAGTGCAGGAGGAGGGATTTCGGGAGAGATATTTCCGGCTGGGGGTTCCTGGACTAGCCCCGTGGAGTTTGGGAGGATTCCCCGGGAGCTGTGTGAAGTGTTTTCCTGCAGTTCAAAAATAAAGTTTGTTCCTGCTTCAGTGGCTAGTGATTTGTGCCCAGCCAGACTGCGGCAATCTGCCATATTTTTAGAAATTTAAGACTCTTGTAAGAGCAAGTAAATATTTTATAGCCCTATCAATACAAGTAAACCTCTATAATATATATTTGAATAAAAACATTAAAATAATAAAAATTCAGTATCATATTTATTATAAACTTTCATAATAACCTTAAGAGAAAAATTTATTGGTACAAAATTCAATTATATGAATAGGAAATGCAGAGGGATACTGGAAAATCAGAAATCCAAACTTCTTCAAATTTTTCTGCCATCCAAAATGAATGGCGACAACTTAGTTCTTGGCTTAAAACAGGAAGTGCTTGTCTAATTTGATATGAACTTGGTTTATAATTATTCAACTTACCAATTGAGATTATAGTTTTGATTACTGGATTTCTGTGGTTATTAACAACACAGATACACCACCATTAGATAGAGCTATATTTTCCAGTATGGAGGTTAATTTGTCTTATATATTAAGACTCTGTTCTAGTCCCATTACCAGCTCTTTTCTTTCCCTTTTTGGGACATTTCATAATATAGCGTACTAGTTCAGAGGAAGGACAAAGGAGTTAAAGCGTGAATCTTAGTTCCATCCTACACAGGTTACACACCTTCTCTGAGCTCAGTTTCCTCATCTGTGACATGAGACTGAAAACAGGCCTCCCTCTCAAGACTGTTGTGAGAATCCGACGCGTTAACATCTGTGGAGTTTCACAACAGTGCTCAGCACACAGAAGGCCCACAGTGGATAAGTGCTTATGATTTCTAGAGCTCTGGGCAGAGAAAAAAAAAGGTGGAAATTAGTTTTCAACAGCACACAGAGGACTTACAGGAAAGCCAGCAGCTTAAAATGATAACGAATTTCATTTCTGAAGGATGCAAGAAATCTTCAACTTTCAAGTCCCATGGTTGGATCCCACCCGGCAAGGAGAGAGATATTTACAACGATCCTACACCTAAGCTGCCTCCTTCTCTGCCAGCCAGCCTCTTTCTGAGCCTGACTCCTTTCAATCGCTGGTGACCTAAATCTTACTGGGAAGTATGTCTATCTATTCATTTTAGAGGCGAGAGAGAGTGTAGAAATGACACTTGAAGATGATTGGCACAATTACATCATCACTGTGCTTCCCAGAAAGGAATATTGGAAAAGAGCCAAAGATTGATGCATTCAGAGGCTCTCAAAGATTGATTCCTGTAAGACTAAGAACTTACTGTCACAGACAGTATTCACCTGTCTGGGAGGAATTTGGTAAAATCTATGTCTCCATTCAGATAGCTCAACGTGTGGTGCAGCCCTTGTCTAGCACATGTGGGTGTCTGGGTCCAATCCCTAGAATCTGGAAAAGTGGCAGAGATAGAGAAACTGCACATGCTAATCAGAATCCATGAAAATTTATAGTGATAGTGAGCATTTTGCTATAAATAGAGTGTAACTGGGAAAAGACACTGCCTTAAAGCAACGTCATATCCCATAATAAAGTTCTTGAATCAAAACAGGGCAGTGGACATACAAATGAAAACACTAAAACGTACCACCCTTATTAACATAAAGTGTCAACAGCATAAACAAAATCAATACATCTGAAAAATAATTCCTCTAAGACAAAAAGGACATGGTAGAGATTCACCTTCTGGGGGACATATTTTGAATTTCTCAGTAGTGGTGAGATCTTATCCATCTGCATCTTGTTTCCCCAGTCACTCTTACCCAACAGCTCAAGTCTACAGAAGTGAACTGTGCCGAGAGATTCCACAAGATCTGCACGGCGCACTGTGCTTCTTGGGACTGGTCACGGAGCTTTGATCTTTCCAATATTACTCTGAGGAGCTGGAGTAGCATCTCCTCATGAAGGAACATCAAGCTAATGGCAAATCCCCATCAAAGAGCGTGTTCTGCTTTGAAGTCAGTAAACCTGAAGTTGTTTCAGAGTGATGGGAGGACAAGCTAATTTCAGAGCATCAAAGAGAAATTCCAAGTATCAGACACTGTAGCCATTGCAACAGTGAACTCAGCTGGGTTCAAGAGAATACAGTGATGAAAGAAAATGACCAATGGGAGGGGAAGAAAAGAAAGTCGGATGGCAAAACAACACCATTATACTTAATGTCCCATAGAAATGTAAACATTAGATTACAGAGTTAGGAAATTAATTGGCTTGCACAGGGGTTGAGTCACAGAATGTGAATAATAGCATTCATGACTTTAAATACTTCATGGGTGGTAGATTATTATTATGTTTTAGAAAATTAACATTCTGCAAGGTCAAAGCCGGGATTAGCAAAGAAGGGAGGCGGGTGTTTGTGTGCAAATGGTGTCACACGGGGGTCCAACCTGACCAAACCTGAGATGCCAAAGATATTTCCATCCAGTCTATTATTTGCATGTTCTCCAGGTCTACACAGGAATTATTTTTATTATTGTCCCATTCTGACAATAATCTATGATGATATAAAGAAACAGAACAAGTATATCCTGGATTATCCAATAATGGCTAGATGATAAACTCCTGCCACACAATTCCATGGTTTGCTTTTCACGTCTGTGTTATACTCACATTACCTCCGTTCTTTTTACTTTGGTCTCGCACATTCTAGACAAGTGCTCTGCCCTTAAACTGCATTACCAACCCTTTTAATTTTCTATTTTGAGACAGGCTGACCTTGAACCTGTGACCTTCCTGCATCAGCTCCCAAGGAGCTAGAATTACAGGCGAGTCTTTTGACTTTGATTATAGTTAATAGATGAGAAAAAGAGGCTGACATAATGCATATACATGTATCCCCACCAAGGAAGAAAAAGTGAAGCCTCAGTGCGCTGTACAGAGGTTTCCCAGGGACGTCAACAGAGAGAGGCAGAGTCAGAACTGAGACACCACTGAGCAGGCGCTGTGCCTAAGAAACCGGAGCCCCCCATCCCCCCTGCATTCCTATACTGAGTGTCCACATCAGAAGAACAGCATCATCTGCTCCTGGTTTGAACTTTATTCACTTAATTAAATGGCTATTACATTGTAAGTACTCTGTTAAACTCTGGAAATCTAAATATTAATACATCTTGATTAAGGTCCACCTCTAAATTCAACTATAAAAAGTAAAAACTAAAGTCCACTCTGACATGGGAAGATTGACACAAGATTTAAAAAAAAAAATCAGTTTGGCTACACAGTTATTTAAATATCAGAAGTCAAGTTCAGTTGGCAGTTTGGCTTTTGCGGCATCTCATGCAGGTGTGGATTTCTTCCAGTAACCAAGGCTACTTACTGTATGCACACCCATACACCTCGACCCGCATCCCAATCCTGCCCTTGGGGTTCCAGGCTAAAGGCAGGAAGCGCAGGAACCTGGCTTCGAAGGGGGGCTGGAGCCGGTAGTGCACCACGCTGTCCGCATTTGTGTTTCCTGAAAATCCCTGCGAGAAATCAGAGAAAGATCCAGGTCAGGGCAGAGTACCACATTCCCTTGGCCTCCGCTCCATGGATGGCACAGCAAGTGCGCTCTGTTGCTGTGGAAAAGCCTTCTTTCAAGAATATCTGCTAATGTTCAGCCCAGATGTGACACCCTCTCCTGGGTCTCTCCATCAGTCACCATTGTCCAAGTTTTCTTTATTTACAGGACAGTGGGAATTTCATCAGCACCTTTAACATGTCCATAAACACAGTAACTTCCATCAGATTTGCTTTTCTGAATTTTTTATCTCCTCCTCTAATATCCAGGAAATAAAGATGCTCCCATCAACCACATCACCCAGGGTGATAAAACACCTGGGTGATGAACATCCAATACTACAGAAGAACCCTAAAATGGGACGTGGTGGGGGTCCTAGCATGGATCTAGCCCCATCCCCTTAGGTTCCAGACAGGAGACCGGCTGGAGGTCAGGGGCTACCACTTAGGGTGGGAGGGCTCACTTCCTAGGGGTTCTACTTCAGTTGCAGAGTTTATCCCATGTTACCTGGCTGTCTCCACATCAGTGCAGGTCTTCTTCCCTACTGTACCTCATAACCCAGATTTCCTGTGGCCAGAGTTCTGGGGGTATCCAGGGAACACCCCCGGCACCCCCCCAACCTTATCTGCCCAGGGCAAAGGACAGTGCTTTTGCCTAGTCACCACCTGATCATCATCATGAAAGACCAGAGTGTGAGCAAAGAAGGTTATATAAAATACTTTTTGTCTGGTTTCCAGCTGTGTGGGAGGGAGGGCAGGTGAAGGAGGTTGGATCACTACCAGGCACAATTAGGACACGTTAATCAAAAATCAAAACTAATAAAAATGTGCAGAAACAAGGGGAAGACTGATATTCCTGCTCATACACATTTATTTGAGATCACTTAGCAATGACCGGTTCAATCAATAAGATAAAAACAGTGCTGATAACCACTCACATGGAAGTAAAAACTTAGAAAAATTAATATTTTCATTTCTTATACAATTTTCTGCTGTGCATAACTCCCTTTACTAGGGTGTTCAAACATAGCATGTGGGTTTTTTTATGAAAAAGTGCAGAGGTGGGTGGAGATGAGGGATTCATGAAGAACCAGCTTCCTAATGAATAAAGGTTTAAATCAGAACTTTTAAACTTTTTAGCTGCAGCTAAAGCTGAATTAGAGAGAAATTCAAAGACAGAGAGACCCTTTCACTTAATAATCATGAAATTAGGGAGTAAAACGTCTGCTTGCCGAGACTCTAACAGTAGAATGGCTTTTTCCTAACATGCCTGGGGCATGCAGTTACACTCAATGTTTGGAGCTGGCCCATTACTTCAGCCAGCTGTCAGGGAAATTATCTGGGCTGGGTCTGGGGCTCAGTGGTAGAGCACTTGCCTAGCCCATGTGAGGTGCTCAGTTTGATCCTCAGCACCACATAAAAATAAATAAATAAAGGTATTATGTCCATCTACACCTAAAACAAATTTTTTAAAAGGATGTTATCTGCCCAATTATTTTGCTTTGTTAAAGAATTTGCCAGCTTAACAACATAAATGGAATTAGAATCAATCTGCAAAGTCCCAGACCCCCTGTGGGCTTCCCTTGGTATAAATAAATGGAAATTGAACCACAGAACAGCCTTAGTGAGGGCGGTCAATTTCAATGCTAGTGTAAAGTCATATTATTCATATCTTTTTAGAATTATAACCAGTTCCTTAAGATACCCACCAAATAAAGTCGTTCTTTAAAGATGCAGAAATTAAAAAGAGAGGGATGATCTATACGAGTATTTCACTCCTGTAACATTTAGGGCTCATTCTCGAAATCACCTTCTATTTTTCAATAAAATACTGTGTCTTTAAAAATGTAAGGTAGTCTTTTATTCATTAAATTCCAAATTTGCCTTGAGAGTTTCCATAAGAGACATGAATTTATAGGCAAGCAAAAACAGAAGCACGTTAGACATAAAGAATAAAGAGCTCTTCCTGCCTGGTTTTGTTTCATAGAAAACAAAGGTTCTAGAAGCAGAGGGCCAGGCATTCTCTGTGGAAATATACAGCCCTCAGCAACTCTCCAGAGCCTTAAATCTTCATTTAGAGACAAATAAGAAACACAGCACTACTGAGAGGGGACGGTTGGCAAATGACTTTTAGAATCCACAGTCCTTCAAATTCTCTTCTGTCCTTGCTCAGGCACCTGACCTTGATGGAAGGCACCATAATTTCTTTTGAAAGTGAAAAAATAATGTCTACCTGAAAATCATGGACATGATTAAACCCATTAAAGTATGTAAAGGATTTGTAAGATTATAGACTATTCTCTCTACAGAATTCCCCACCACTCGTGTGTATGTGTTACAGCTTTGGGGGGACTTCTGAGAAACTGAGACAGTGCAAAAGACCCCCTTCAAACCCTGATTCTTGCAATCAAATCAGAAGGATTTCAGACACGTCACTCAGAGTAACAGGAATGAGTTTATTGAAGGGATAGGAAAGGGGAAGGGGACACTCTGAAGGGAGAGAATATGTCCTCTCGGAACGGAGAGGGATAGGGTGTCTCTTCTGTACTCTGGTTTTATGGGAGATCCCAGAGAAGTTTCCAGAAAGTCCCACCCAGACCCACCTCTTGACTTTTGACTGACAGCAAAATGACTTCAGATTTGAAAGCACCAAGAGCCACGACAAATCTAGGTCACCTTGGCCTATGCCGACCAGTTCTAATTGGATTCTTAACCACAGGTTCTTACAGATTTTATGGTTAGGAGGAACTATCCTTATCTTCCAGTTTCAGGTTATGGCCACAGAATTCTTCCCTTCAGGGTAACTTGGATTCCTCGTATCAACATCAACTTAGGTCTGCGTTTCTCCTGCAGATAACAGGGACTTTGCTGGGGAATGTGATGTATCCTGTCCACTTACGCCAGGCAGGGCTGCAGGTAATTGCTTCTTGGAAAAGAAAGCACGTGAGGGTCAGCACGGTGGGCCCATTTTATAGAATCATCCCCTTGACCTCCTGTTCCCACCATCCTCCTCTGTCTGTCCCCTAACACTTTGGTTTGCTCTTCACATTCACATTGGCCAGACTTAACAATCAGAAGGCTGGAGGGGCTACAACGCTCATGGGACCACCTGGTCTCCTACCTAATGTGGCTTCATGGACCACACTCTTGATGTGGGGTCACTATCACACGCCCAGCCTTCAGTAGACAAATGGGCGGCCAGTCTAAGATTCACCAACAACAGTAATTTTTAAGAAGCCTCTTAGAGATCTGTCATTCTGAAACAGTTCTGTCTTTAATGGATTTTTATTAAATCTTTATTTTAAACGATGAGTTACAGAAGTGAATCTCAGAGACATTTGAAAGCAGGATTTGAAAGTCTCCACGAGGTACCACCAGTGCACCGAGCAACCCCACTGTTTCGTCAGTCAGAACTCACAAAGAAACGTGTATGAAAGATACCAGTTTTTTGTTTTCCCAACACTTGAATGTACTAAACAAGGAGCTCAGTGCCTAGCATGTGTGACACAATGGGTTAGATCCTTAGCACCACATAAAAATAAATAAAATCAAGGCATTCTGTCCATCTACAGCTACAAAAAAAAATACTTTATAAAAAATCGTACTAAACAAGACTCTTATTTCAATATGCTGTTACTATCTTAGCGGTCATGGTTATGAGGCAGGACAGCACCCCTGGGTAAGGAAGCACCCTGTACTCCTCGGCTATAATTCTCCTTGGATTGCCCGACTCAGCTGATATTGGACACGAGCTTCAGTCTCTGCGATCTCGGCTTCTTTGTGAATAATATGGGAAATATAACAACTGCTCTGCCCAATTTATAGCTTGTTGAAAGTTTCTGAAAGTGCCTTAAAAATTCTAAGGAGCTATACAAATGAAAGATATAATTAACCTGCCCCATAAGATATGTTAACAAGACTATTTGATTAAGATAGTTTGTAATTTATAAGTGTTATTAGGAAAAAAATTGTATTAATGCTAAGTGTAGAGCATTAGGAGTGTAATTAACCCGGCATATGCCCCGAGAGCATTTTATGAAGCAATTAAATGGTGCTTCTACAGGTTATTAAAAAGTGAGTATATTATCTTTATCACCTTTCTATGAGTAGTATAATTACACCTGTGTAAAAAGTGAATTAGTAGAAACCATGATGAAAGATAAAACAACATTTACGTAAATTTAAATATGTGTGAACAAAAGAATCGAGCCTTTTTGTTTTTTTTTTAGAAGAATACACAAAACACATTGGACTCAGGAAAGGTGAATCATCGTAGGAATGATGAATGAATGAAGAGATATGGAGGCTGAGCAGGGCCACCTCACACAGACCAGAACAATTCTTTACTGATGCGTCATTGAAGAATATGACCAGTCAAACCCTTGGCACTCAAAGCCAAACACACACACACACACACCACACACACACGCACAGGCTCCAGCATGTGGACCCAAGTATCTGGATGGAGCACCTTCAACCTTCTGCTGATACCTCCTGACCTTCTCTCTTCTCCAGGGACCAGCTGTGGTTGAAGGAAGGGCTGCTGTAGGTGTGGCCTGGGGCTGTCCCAGAGACTTGTCCCAGCTGACTGTGAAGCCATCACTCCAGCAGGGTGATTGACTTCTGTGACTGTCTGCTACATTGGATGTCCCCTCCAAAACTTGTGTTGAAATTTAATAGCCACAATAGCCATATTACCAAAAGTGGTATACAGGTTTAATGTAATTCCTATTAAAATCCTAATGATGTTCTTCACAGAAATTGAAAATACACTCCTGAAATTCATTTAGAAGAGTAAAAGACCCAGAATAGTTAAAGCAATCCTTAGCAAGAAAAGTGAAGCAGACCTTAAATTATTTTACAGAGCTATAGTAACCAAAACAGCATGGTATTGGCACCAAAACAGACATGAAGACCAATGGAACAGAATGGAAGACACAGAGACAAATCCACATAAATACATCCATCTCATACTGGACAAAGGTACCATACACACACATTGGAGAAAAGAGAGCCTCTTCAACAAATAGTGCTGGGAAAACTGGAAATCCTTATGTAGCAGAATGAAATTTAACCACTATCTCTCACCCTGGACAAAAAACAGCTCAAAGTAGATCCAGGACCTAGGCATTAGACTGGAGACCCTACATGTACTAGAAGAAAATGTAAGCCCAACTTTCCGCCATGTCACTTAGGAACTGACTTTCTCAACAAGAAGTAAAATCAAGAATCAATAGAAGGGATGGTATCAAACTAAAAAGTTTCTTCAAAGCAAAGGAAACACGCAAGAATGAAGATAGATCCTACAGAATGGGAGAAAATCTTGACCACCTGCACCTCAGAAAGACATTAATCTCCAGGATATATAGAGAACTCAAAAGACTTAACACCAAAAATAAATAAATAGATAGATAGATAACCAACCAATAAATGGGCAAAGGAACTGAATATAGACACTTTACAGAAGAAGAAATGCAAATGGTCAAAAAATATATGAAAAATATTCAACATCTGTAGCAATTAGAGAAATGCAAATTAAAACTACACTGAAATTCCATATCACTCCAGTCAGAATGTTAATTATAAAAATGCAAATGATAATAAGTGTTGGCAAGGATGTGGAGAGAAAAGTACACTCATACATTGCTGGTGGGACTGCAAAATGGGGCAACCACTCTGGAAAGCAGTATGGAGATTCCTCAGAAAACTTGGAATGGAACCACCATTTGACCCAGTTATCCCACTCCTCAGTATATAACCAAAGGATTTAAAATCAACATACTACAGTAACACAGCCACATCAACACTTATAGCAGCCCAGTTCACAATAACTAAGCTATGGAACCAACCTAGGTGCCCTTCAACAGATAAATGGATAAAAAAAAATGTGATACATATAAACAATGGAATATTACTAAGTCATAAAAAGAATGACTTTTGCAGGTAAAATGCTAAGTGAAATAAGCCAGTCCCAGAAAACCAAAAGCCAGATGTTATCTCTGGGCATGGAGGGTGGAGAATAGAAGTTCACTGGATTAGACAAAGGGGAATGAAGGGAAAGTGGGGTGATGGGAATAGGAAAGACAGTAGAATGAATCAGACAGAACTTTTCTATGTTCACATATGAATAAGTTTTAAAAATTAAAAAGAATCTTTGTCATGTTACATTATTAACATTGTAACATTAAGTCATGGGAACTTTCAGAGGTGATTAAGTAACAAGGGCTCCACCTTCATGTGAATTAATGCTCTTATTGTAGAAGTTGGTTAGTTATCATGGGGATGAGTTTCTGATAAAAAGTATAACTTTGGTCCAATTTTTCTGTCTCCCAAGCTCACTTGCCTTTCCACAGTGTTACACTGCAGCACAGGGGCACCATGCTCTTGAACTTGAACTCACAGCCTCTAGAACTGTGAGTCACATATACCTCTATTGTTTTTAAATTCCTCAGTCTGTGGTAGTCTGTCATAGCTACAGGAAACAGGCTAAGACACTGTTGAAGGCTTTTTACGGTTTGGAATTTCCAGTAAGTGGAAAATTATAGGAGCCCCACAGACTGAACTGAGACTGAGTTAAGTCCCAGCAGTTATTAGTTCCATGACTGTGAACAAATTACTGGTGGCCCATGTGAATAGGATGAACATATGATAAATGATTAATCATTACCAAACGCTGCTTGTTACTGTCATTGTTGCTATGCTAAATATTTCCTCCTCTTTTTATAACACTGTTCTCTGAAGCAGGGATCAGAGAATAAGGTATATCCACGCCCCCCAACCCCACAACTCTCCATGAGCCTCTGCACACACCCTTAATTCTCAAATGGACTCATCTTCATCCATAGGTCGGCAGCTCCTCACTAGCAGGTGATATTAGGAAAGAATAGCATTTTTTTCATATTAGTTTCAGAGGATTATAGATAGTGATGTAGCCTGTAAAACTGCTTCTTATTTAAATTGGTACCTATAATTGGCTATGTGAGGAGTTATACTTAATTTTTTTTCTCATACTAGGGATTGAACCCAGGAGTACTCTAGAATGAGCCAAGACCACCCCCCCAGCCCTTTTTATTTTTTATTGGGAGACTGGGTCTCACTAAGTTGCTGAGGCTGGCCTCCAACTTGCAATCTTCCTGCCTCAGCCTCTCAAATTGCTGGGATTACAGGTGTGCACCACTGCACCCAGCTGTACTTAATTATTTTAAAGTAAGGGCTCTTGAATCATCATTTTCTGTTAATAATTTACTAGCCACTATAATACATTAGTGCTTATTAACATAAATAAAATAAGGAAAGTGGGGCTTCACTTGATTCTAGCACAAATTAATGGACTTAACCAGGAGCATGGCGTGTGGGTGGTGGTGCTGGGTTTACATTGATTGGCTGTGAGATTCAGGGTGAGTTACTTGAGGTGTCAGTTTACATGGAGGGCACCGTACAAACTACTATAAAATCCAAAGCGTTTTCCTCTAGCTCTGAAAGACTGTGGTCTACACACTGGGTTTCTATTCAGGTATAGACAAGCTCAGTTGTTATAGAGAAAATGAAGGAATAATCCCCAATAGTATGAGTACCATATTTAAAATACATGTGTAGATAGATGGATATATTTAACTAGGTATAGACTCTTATTTGAAGACTGGGTCGTGGAGAATGTTTGCATGATGCTTGATATTTGAACATGTGCTATGGTTTGGATATGAAGTGTCCCTGAAGGACTCACGGGTTAAAGACGTGGTCCCGATGCAGCATGTTCAGAAGTGGGGCTTCTAGGAAATGACTGGATCATGAGGGCTCTGACCTCCTCACTGGATTAATCCACTTGATGGATTCATGATTGAATGATGATTGGGAGGCCATGAGAACTGTGGAAGGTGGGTCCTTGCTGGAGGAGGCAGGTCATGGAACCTGCCCTGAAGCGGGTATTTTATATACACGGATACCTACATATATAACACAGTTTAATAGGCTTTCTTACCGAGATATTGCCATTGACTTTAAGTGACCCCACTAATTAATTAAATGCCTTTTCTAAAAGCAGGTAATTCATCTAACTGTTGTTTGACTTGGCCCTGGGGGAACCCTGCTCTGTGACATTGATGAGCAGGTCCTCCTGCTCTCAGGTGTCCTATCAGACATCTAGAGCTGGCTTATCATTAAAGTCCAGGCCATTCCCCTGGTGCCATCTCTGACTTCTTGGAGGCATTCAGTGACCAGCCTGTACTGGCACATAGTGGACATTGCTGCAGAATCAGGGCCTATTCCAGGTCAATAAATGCCTTCTGTGTTGAGGGTTGGGCCAGGGCCCCCAAGACTCACACCCCTCTCTGACCTTCCTGGCTCTCACCGGTGTTGAGCACATAGTTGGCGCCTAGTAGATACTAGTGGGTTGACCTGGTTGTCAGAGGTCATCTCTAGAGACCAGGCCCTTGGTCTGCACATACCAGGCATCTGCAGTCCTTGGCTGGAATGGGGTGCTCTCTGCATCTGCAGCTCTGCCCTTATCCCAGTCACATTCTGCCGCTTGCTACCAACCACAGAGCAGTTACTTAATTGGACCATTTTCACCTTTCGCATTGCCGAGGGTCCCAACTTGCCCAGATTAAGGATGAGTTGGGAATGACTATTACTAAATCAGTGGCCTAAGTAGTGTTTTAATTGCTACCGTTTAATGTCCCTTAAAAGTCCCTGTAAAGGCCTGTGTGCTAAAGGCTTGGTGGCCAGCCTGTGGGATTATTAGAAGCTAGTAGAACCCTTGCGGGGGGGGGGGCACAGAGGAAGGAGGTGAGGCCCAGGGAGTGGCCTTGAAGAGGTGATGAGCCCATTCCCTCTCCTCTTTGCTTCTGGCTGTCAAGAATTCAGCCCTTTTTGTGCTCCACACTCCTGCCTTGGTGTCCAGTGCTGTCACACACCCCAGGGCAGCAGGGCCAGGTGACCACAGCCCAAGACCTCTGAAACTCTGAGCCAAAATAAGCCTTTCCTCCTTTTAAGTCAATTATCTCAGCTATTTTGTCACAGTGATGCGAAGCTAACACAGTTCTTCAGATCACTTGTTTGTCATGTTGAAGGGTCAGTACTGGCCATCGGATAGATGGATCCATTTTGTCCATTTTAGGAGAAAACAGATCAACACACTTTGTTAAACTGGATTATCCACGTGACCTTCTCTCCGTGCGTTGGATATGCCACTGAAATGGTCGTGATCCAGGAGCTACTGTGGAAAACAGTCCACAGTCCTCATAGTTTAAGAAGAGCTATGACAATGGCTCAGGGAGAGAGGGTGCCTGGATAGAAGCAGTGGCTCTTGGGCCTGCAGATGCCCTTGGGGAACTTCAAGCAGGATAAAGCTCCCCATCTCTGACTTCATTTTGTACCTGTCTCCTTTATTACCTTAAACTTCGGGCCACGTCCCTGCTGTCCCTGCTCTGCTCTGCACGTAGACATGCCAATCATCTAAGAGGTGTTCTTTTACAAACTAGTAACCCAAGGTCTATTAGCCCTTCCTTGACCTCACCTATAATGTCCCCGTGAAGACTGAGGCAAGATTTGTAGCCACCTGTTTCAGCCCCTGGAGTGCTGCTCCAAGTCATGTCCCCCTCCCAGGATCACAGGTCCCACAGACAAACACCCTGAACAGCAGGTGGGACTTGCCCCCTCAGGTGGTAAGGACCTCTGCAGAGCCAGCTCCTCCCAGAACCAGCCCTGAGAGTGGTCAACAGACCTCAGTCCGACCAAGGCTGCTTAGTGAGGCAGACCTCTGGCCTCTGCCTGTCCTTCCTCTATTGAAACCCAAAGCTCCTGTCAGCACCTGAAGGCAGGCCCCAGATGCTGGGTCTGCCTTGGCCTTCCCAATAGGGTCATGGTGCCTGAAGTTCTTTTCCTGCTTTTCACCATGATCTTTTCTGCTTGGTTTTTAAGGTGAGTGGCCAGACCAGGTTTTGGGGGATCTCTGGAGTCAGGCCTCTGCTGTAGCAAGCTGCCAGGGAAGAAAGCACACCCTCAGAGCATCAGCCTGTTGCAGCCGGCTGACCTCCACCCTGGGAAGAGAAGGGTGAGCCATGCTGGGGCTGAATCCACCTTTGCTTCAGGGATTTCTGTTTCCTCCCCCTCTGTGCCTGCATCAGCTGATTTTCCATTCTGTGAGGCAGAGAAATGAACTCCTGGAGCCCAGGGCCCTGGATTCTGATGTCTTCTCCTTGACAATGCCCACTGGGCCTTGCCCTTCCTTTTCCTGTTGTCTGGGGCTCTGTGGAGCCAGTTCTTTTGAACCTACTTGGGCTTCTGCCATTTTATCTGGCATTTTATCTGTGGTACCCATTAGGAGGGAAGGGACCAAGGTAGATGCAGAAAGGGGGTTGATTGCGGGAGATCTGTTGTATTTGGTTAAGAATGGCAAGTGCTAATTTTGTCTCAATGCTAGGGAAATTTTTCACTATCTGGGTTTTTATTTTTTTTATTTTTTAACAGCTATAAACCTAAGACTAAGAAAAAGATGATTTTCCCCTGCAGCACGGCTGGCCTTTGTATCTGAAAGTGCACTTGGATTCAAAGTTACTGTTCTCCCTTTCTTGTCTGGCTCTTGGTCTGTGATGTTTGGGTAACTGGGAAATCCTTTGTTTCAGAACACTTGTCACATTTGCTCACAGCACTGAGACTCTCCTGATGCTCCTCCGCTAGGTAAATTTGCTTTTTTTTTTTCTTTCTTTCTTTCTTTTGTCTCCTCTTGGTCATCCTAACCTGGTCCCTTTTAAGGCAGAGGTTCTATGAACACCTGATTATAAAGGCCTAACAAAAGGGGCACTTCCACTAAAATGAGAAAGGAGTTAAGGGAAGGAGAAGGGTTTGGAGAAAACCCCATCTTGTACGGCAGCTGGTTCTGAGTCTAATAATCCTGGTCCAGATTCAGTGCCTCTGGGTGAATCTCCCACCCACAAATTCCTTAAAAAAAAAGAAAGAAAGAAAGAAAGAAACTGCAGCCATTTCTTTCTGTTTTTTTTTTCTTTCTTTTTTTTTTTTTCCCAAGAACAACTAACTGCCTTTCTGAGCTCGTGGTTATTCTGCTGAATTCACTGAGGAGGCAGGGTCTGCGTGCTTAAATTCATATATTTTTGTTCTGTTTGGTTTTGTGTAAATGGAGGCTTTTGGCCCTCTGTCTGTTCTGCTGTCTTTACTCAGAAAACTGGTTATTCAAGGGTTAAGTCTCACCCAGTCTGGAAAACCAAGAGGGTTAGGAAAGGGTTAACTCTCCAACTCACACAGGGCTGAAGAAAAAGGGAGAGGAATGAAAGAAAGCCTTTGAAAACTGGTCTATTACCATAGAAAACGGCTTAATCCAAGGTTTATATAAAACTTGCAAATAAGCATCTTAACATTTACAAAAATACACTATATTGGGGTCTATTAAATGTGGTTTTTTGTAAGTTTTTCAGATTTAGAAAACATTTTGAAATTGTTTTCTTCCTGAGCCTTCTCTACATAGAAGACCACTAAGAGCTAATTCTAATTGACATTGAAAAAACCTACTAAAACTTGAGGCTGTGTTCAGATTTAAAAAAAAAAAAAAGGTATAAAAAGCATAAACCATTTTGTCTTATTAAAAAAGGAACAATTGGCCTAAATTTAAAAGTTTCATAAGGATTATTTCTTATTGTAAACTAAAGATAAAATAAGGCCAAAAAAGAATCAATAAGTAGGAAAAAGACATATAAAAAGGTTATGAGTGTGAGGACATTTTTGGGGGGGAAGTTTTGGGATTAAAAAGAAAAGATTTTGATTGGCAAAATAAGATTTTTTTGTCCTAAGGTCACAAATGAACAAGAAAGCTTGAACAAAAACTAAGGATATAAACAAGTTGTAAAAATGTCTAGACCAGTCACAGAAGATTTGTGAAGGACCACATTAGGAAATTCATGTATGATTAAGTTGGCTGTAACTGGAAAAGTTATTTGAAGGGCTTTACTGAGGTCCAAGTTTAATACACTGATGTCAAACCAAAATGGAATCCTCCACGTTTGAGACAGCAGGTGTTCTGCTCTTAGTCACATTTACCAAGAACTGGCTGGAAGAACAAAGATTTTGTGCTCTATCAGAAGAATCTCTGTGTTTGCTGTCTTTGTGAGGCTTTTGTTATTTAGGAAATAGAGTCTTAGCAGAGTTAAGGTTTATTTAAGTGTCTATTTTATTTTATAAATGACCACTTTATAAACAACTATTATTTGGGGCCACTGTACTGTGTATGTGGTACCCTAGATAGCTGTGAGTAGAGATGTGTATGCACCTGAGGGCTAACTATGCCATGGTTGAGCTTTGTCTGAATATTATACAAAAATGTGTAAGGTTAAAGGTGTACAGGTTAATACATGAAGGTAAGCAGTTAGTTTTCTCTTTTACACAATACGCATTGTAGCTGGACCTAAATATGTGCAGTGGTCAATGAAACTCAACGTTTCTGCCATATGCGTTCAATACCATCCAGATAAAAAAAACTCCCTGCCACTTATACCCTGGTTTACATCTATTTGCTTTGATGAAGTAAGTGTTTTATTATTGTGTATATGAGATACACCTGTATATCACCAGGTCAGTTGCATTACTTCCTAAACTTGTTCAGAGTTTTAACTCCATCAATCATATTACCTATGTAGACCTATTGAAGACAGACACATAAAGTATCCTACTGAGCCATGGTTTGTAAATTTTGCTCAAAAGTAAAGACTAAATTAATATATATAGGTCTTCTGTGTGTCTGTGATGTTCATTATTACTGACTTGTTTGTATGTTCAATGTATTTATGTTCCCCAAGTAGACTGCTCTAAAATGCAAACCTGAAGAGAACATTTACCAAGCTGTATCCTCCAAACAGACATTGTTCATAGTCACAACAGCCTTCTCCAGCCTATACTTGTGTATCCCTAATTGTATCATGACCATCATCTTTGAGCAAAGATAATTGTTCAGGCCTGAACACTGCACTTGGAACCGTGCCCCACGGACAATTAAAAAGAGTGGACGTTGGTCACTCAGGCGATGCATCTTTAAGCAAGTACATTCTACTTAAAAGACCACAACCACTTTATTTTTAAGGCTTTATGACATTTATTCCTAAGACAAACTGGAATGGTTACTGTTACTTTTAACTGTTGCTTGTTAACATTTTGCATAAGTACTACTTCTAACAGAATAATCCAAGTGGTATTTTGAAAGAATAGCCATTGCCTATAGGACAGACAGAAATGGCAATGAATCTTTATACTACCATGTTCCTAAAAATAACTCCTGAGGAATCCTGACTGGCCTTACCAGTAAAAAGAAAAAAGGTTAATTTTGAGCCAACACAGGGCTAATGGCTTGGTCTTGAACACCCAGCAGGGAAATTTAACCAGAGGCAAATGTGCTATTATGGAGGTAAAAGTAAAGCCAAACTCAGGGAGACATTGAGCAAAAGGGCTCCCACTTGTATATACTTTATTAAATGGAACATCGTCTGACTTTGGCCCCCTCTTGTATTCCGCTTTACAATTTACTTCTAGACTTAAGCATCTGGCTGTTTTCACTTAAATACTTCAGCCATTGTTTAGAGACCCTGGTTGTCCCCATTCCATACTGGTTCACCATGTGGCTAAGAAACCCATAGACTCAGATGGCTGATCCCCTTTGACCCTCCAGGTCTAGGAGTGGACAAGGCAAGGTTTGGGGGAAGAAGCTATAACAGGGACTCAGGACACCCATGCTGGAAGCAGTGGCTCTTGGGCCTGCAGATGCCCTCGGGGAACTAAAAGCAGGATAAAGCTCACCATCTCTGACTTCATTTTGTATTTGTCTCCTTTATTACCTTAAACTGTGGGTCACATCCCTGCTCCACTCTGCACATAGGCATGCAATCATCTAAGAGGTGTTCATCTACAAATGAGTGACACAAGGTCCATTAGCCCATTGTTGACCTGACCTACCCTGTCCCTCTTGAAGACTCAGGCAAGATTTGAACCAGCCCTGAGAGTGGTCAACAGACCTCAGTCTGACCAAGGCTGCTTAGTGAGGCAGACCTGGCCTCTGCCTGTCCTTCCTCTATTGAAACCCAAAGCTCCTGTCAGCACCTGAAGGCAGGCCCCAGATGCTGGGTCTGCCTTGGCCTTCCCAATAGGGTCATGGTGCCTGAAGTTCTTTTCTTGCTTTTCACCATGATCTTTCCTTGGGTTGGTTTTTTTGTTTGTTTGTACCAGGGATTGAACTCAGGGATACTCGACCACTGAGCCCCAGCCCCAGGCCTATTTTGTATTTTTATTTACGGACAAGATCTCACCGAGTTGCTTAGTGCCTTGCTTTTGCTGAAGCTGCTTTCAACTCGCCATCCTCCTGCCTCAGCCTCCTGAGCCACTGGGATTATAGGCATGCACTACCACGCTCAGCCTTTTCTTGTTTTTTGGAGTGGCTGGACCAGGAGTCAGCTGTCTGACCTGCAACTATGTAACAGTAACAGTTTCAAAGACTTTTATTAGTTTTTAGGTTTTAGCCACTAAAAACCATGTGAAATAGAAAAAAATTACATTTACATTCACTTATAAAATATTCTGAGAGAAGGTCCTCTGTACAAAATATTGACGGCATAAAATGTATCCATATTTCCCCATATCTCTCGTGCAAACCACACCAGTAAATGGTTCTGTCAGCATCGTATGAATCAAACTAAGGTAAGTACCTTCCAAAACTCTGAGCCAGTCCTCTTTGGTCAGCATCTGGCAACAGAGTGGCTAGTCCCCAAGGTGCCACCTGCCTAGAATCACATGAGGGTTAGAGGACAACACTGGGTCATAGCTACTCTGGTGGGGCACTGGTAAGTTTTATGTCTGATGAATTTGTAGAATGGCGGCAACATGGGGTACAAGGACATTCTCTGTACTGGGTTCAGAGTTGAGTTTTTCATTCAGAAGATCTGCCATGGCTTGTGAACAGACTCACAACCCCAGAGTGATGGCATCCAACATCACAGAAAAGCACCCAACAGTGACCAACACAACCTGAATTTTGGCTATAAAAATAAATAAAGGGGTTGCCCTTTATTCTCCTAATAGAAAAAAAGAGTTCTTTCCCAACCTTAGGGATTCCTAAGTGGGGAATTCGGAAAGGCTCTGAAAGTCTCCTCTAGTTTCAATAGACCCCAGCAGAGGCTGTGTGTGACCACCCTGACCATAGGCTTCATCTGTTCAGAAAAGAGAGGTAACGACCCATGCAATTACGAACTCACACCCCAAACTGGCAAACTTGTTTTTTGGTGGCAGTTGGCTTCATTTGTAAAATATAGCGACAGACTATATCAATCGCCCATATCCTCAGTACTTGACTTCAGTTTGACTATACTGCAATTTTCCTGGTGATGCTTTATGTCCTTGGGAAGCTAAGCATTTTAGTAAAGTTACAATGACTTCTTTATAAGCATATAAAGTTTCGCCAGCTATCAATAAATCATCCACATATTGAATTAGTGTGAAGTCCCACCATGAGGAAAATTACTTTACATTCTCTTGTGAATGCCGAGAATATGTAGTAGGTGGATCTCTAAATCCTGCAGGATCTCTAAACCCCTTGCCATGAATATTGCAAGTCTTCAAAGGTGAATGCAAAAAGGATCTTTGGCTCTTCACTTAAAGGTGCAGAGAAGAAAAGTGAACATATTGCTAAAGTAGAAAAAGCTGACACTGGTATGCCAATTAAAATAGTAGCAACGTCAGTACCTCTGGGGCCAGAGGAATCACAAATGTATTTCCTTCTATTAGATCTTGTGTATATCTTCAGTCATGTTACCTTATTAAATTTTCCTCCCTTTCTCGAATGTAATATAGAAGAACAACAAGGTAAACATCCCTTTCCTTATCATACTCTATTTCCCTAGTGGTTTTTTGGTTGGTTGTTTTGTTTTTTTAACTACAGATTCTATTCCTTATATTTAAACTAGAGAAAAAGTATATTGGTTTACCTGTCCCATATTTTATCAGAAAAAGATTTTTAAAATCACATAATATCTGGCTCCACGATGCATAAAGAAAGAGAAGGGAAAGATTAAGATGAGAAAAGAAACAGACTCACAGCTGCCGCCCCCCCCCCACCATCACCACCAATCAGGTCAATGCTGGCCACTAGTTTGCACTGTTTGTCAATTATTTCCTGCCTGATATCTTGGGAGTCAAAGCTCCTGGAGGAGGAAATAAAGCTTGGGGTCAGGTTGCATCTTATGCATTTTTCCTTCATCTCTTCCAGCATTCTTTTCTCCAATATTCTGTTTTCTTACAATAGTGGATTTCCACCAGAACACTCTCTCTTATCTGCTGTTGGGGCCCACTGAAGTGTGTCTCTTCTGGGAATGATCCTAACTGGACAGCTGGCACTGCAATCTCAAGTTTTGTTTTCCTTTTTGTTTTTCCGTTTTTGTCTTTTCCTCATAACAGGGTTGCTGTTTCTTATCAAGATACAAGAAACTGTCTGCCCTGGCCAGCCAAAAAAAANTCTCTCTCTCTCTATATATATATATATATATATATGATGTGTGTGTGTGTGTATTTTTTTAACCTGAATATTCCCAGCATGAAAATTCTTGCCCCTACCCTCCGCCAAAAAAGTAAGAAACTTTAAAAAAAAAATGACTGCTACAAAGAGTAGACGACCAATGCCATATTCTGATCTTCCCTTTGGTTGATCCCCATCAATTTTGAAATGCTTGAGTGAATTGCCGAGGAAATCCCACCTGGCCCTTGAGTGCATTATGGTGGCATTACCACAGGCAAAGTGAATTCAAGGACTTCATCAGTGAGCCCTGTGTTGGGTTCCCATGGTACAACTTGGATCTTGGGAGAGGAGGATGGCTGGCTTCCCAAGGCCATGCACTCCCTGATTGGGGTGGGTGGGGTCATCATCTGGGCCCAGTCATGTTGATCTGTGAGTTGAGTGAATCCACCAGGGCAGCAATTCACAGCAGGCAGTGTAGAGCCCACACACACGGCTGTTTACTGAAACACTGCTGCAGAGAATCTCTGTAAATTTTTCTGAATCTTCCAAGAGCAACAGAAAAAGAACTCTTAAGGTGGGTAATATCCACAGGGGGCAAGACCATATGGACTTGACATTTGAGTTAATGGAGTTCCAAGGGGGAGGGCTGATTTTCTCTATGTTGAGATGAAAAATAATTATTGGTTGCTTGGCTCTATAGTTTCAGTTCCTGTTTTGCCACAGTAGTTTTGAGGTCAGATAGAAGAATAAAAAGAAAATAGGCAGAAAGGATACAGAAAGGAAGGAATAGGAAATATAATTTTAATTTAAAGTTCCATGTACTTTTCTCAGTTGGTCACTCTCCAAGCTAGTCTCTCTCTCTCAGCGGCTTGGCACTCCCAAATTTCTGTGAAATCTATGAATCAACCTTGTGTATTGTCAATTAACCCACCACACAATATACTAAGTAAAGAAAGAGAGAGGATATTTTAAGGAACCTATAATTTAGGGGACTTTTCAGCATTACCTATTGATCAGATCATGGAAACCACGTCAGATGAAGAATTCCGAGAATGTGCAAACCATCAAACACCTTATCTTGAGATCCCCAGACTAATGGCATTCTTACACACCTTCCCATACCCAGACCTCACCAAGTTTTCTTTAAAAGAAGAGCCAGGAGTCCCCAAAACATGTCTCCCACTCGTGGGCTGACCCACATTCTCCCTTGAATGTGTATTCCTTGCTGTCCTAAAAAAAAAAAAAAAAAAATCTGTGCCTCTACTGCACATGCTGAAATTCTGCTCCATCAGGTATGTCAAGGGTCCCCCTGGTCCTGATTCAAGCTCTCCTTTCCTTGAAAACTCCTCAGGACTCTTTTCCAGAAATAGCTCTTCTCCTATGACAGCTTCACTTTCTTTTTATCTCCTTTCTTCCAGGTTTCTAAGACAACCACTCTTAAAACCAAAGGCGCATTCTTCCTTTTTTTTTTTTTTTTTTATTATTATGGGTAATAATCTCTTACCCATCTTCCCAATGACTACTGATTTCCTTTTAATCTTTTCTGGATCCTTAACTATGGTTTTCCTACTTAAGTTAGAGGAAATCATAGAGGAGAGTCAGGACAGCCAACATCAGGATATTCTAGTAAGGGTGATGTTTTGTGCCTTCCAAAGAGAGGTCATCCCAGGTGTTGGGGCTGGGACGTTGTCATGTTAACCAGAAGGAAAGTTAGAAGGACTTAAAGCAGGCTCAGAAGCAAGATCCCTCTCACCCATCTTGCTTCTTCCCACCAAGAGAGTTTCTGCACCATTCCCTTATCTGCCTAAAGTCCAGATCCACCAAGGGAGAAATATTACTTCTGGTCCCTTCCCTGAGCATTTGCCAAGTGAACTCACATCACAGGAAGAAAGCTGAAGTCTGTCAACAGCCCTGGACATACTTCTGTCACATAGCATTGTCTCCTATTTCAGTGGCATTAGGTATTCCCACAGGAATCATTTTTGATCTACTATCTGTTCCACAGGCCCAATGGACCTTGACCCAGAGCCCTCCGTGTTGCCTTCTTCAGGCCTACTGAGTTTCCCTAAGTTTACTAACCCCCCAATATTGTGTGCATCCCCCCACTCTTCCTTCCCCCTGGAAAGCAGATAAATAGGCTTTTGCGTCACGTGGGGCCTGTGTGCAGTCACACTCCGCAGTTGCCTCCACACAAGGGATGAATCTGCGTGTCTTCACTCCAATTTCTTTGTCTTTGTTAGTTGATTCCATGACCCTTTGGAGAAGAAGGTGTTTCATTGCTACCCACAGCCATTGAGAGCCAACCGTCACCTCCCTCCCAGATTGGAGCAAGGCAGGCTGAAGGGAGGCAAGGGAACAGAAGGAGGTGGCGGAGGAGGACCGAGAGCTGGAAAGAAAGAGTTGGTTTCTTCATCTCTTCCTATGGCGGCTCCATCCACCCTCATGGATTTCTGTTCTTTTGCTTATTTCCTGAATAACATTTATCTCAGAGAGAGAAATAATCCATTTGTTGTGGGTGAGGTTTTTTTTCCAGACTCCCTGTGCGTAGACAAATTTGTCTGTCTCCAAAGAGCCTGTCTCTGGCCATCGTAAAGAAGAATTTTCATAAATATGGCCATTCCAAACACCATCAAATGGGACAAGCTTTCTGAAAGAGAGGTTTGCTGCAGTGTTCTGGACTTCCTGTGTGCTCAACAAGTGAGGCCTTAGAACCCACTTACACATTTTTTGCTCAATAGTAAATCAAAATTTGTGGTGAAGGCTGGAAATTTTCCTAGGGAATCTGACACGACTAAGCCAAAGAAGATGAAGGAAATCTTTTATGCAATTAGTCAGGGTCTCTTATCTGATCAAAGATGGTCATATTTTACATTATTAATATTTAAACAATAAAAAGTACTAAAAAAATGGCCATGAATTTTGTGATAGACTGACCCAGTAGAAGGACTCACTCAAGAATTCCCATCCTCATCAACAAACAGGTGGAAAAAAGAAATCAAGACCCAAAGAATCATACCAATTCATAAATATAGAATTAATTTTTTATTATTGTGAGTAAAAAACAGTCCCTGAAAGCATGCAGGTAGCCAGAAAGTGGGTACAGAGCTATGGTGGGTATTCAGCTCCATTTGTATGGAATTAAAGTTGTAGTTGTTATGCATCATCCTACTTTGAGAAAACAGCAGAACTGGATTGACACCATAGTTTTACAGAACTAACTAACTACAAAGTCTTGTTTTACATACTTCTCTGTGAGGCTGGCTCTGAGGTCAAGGTCTTCAGAATTCAGAATCTGTGCTCACTCCTGACAGTGTATTAGTCCCGTGATTGGTCACGTCTTTCAGTATTCCTCACGGAGGTTGGATTAGGTTATTTCCCAGCTGGGTGTGTTTTTCACAGGCTTACCTACCTTTCCATGCTGATTATGCAACAGCTGAGCTTCTGAACATCTTCCCTCTGGAAGTGGTGTGCTTATTTAAAGTGAAACAACTGGTAGATCAAATCATACTCCTACGAAGCTTTTATTTGCTGCACATTTAAATTTTAGAGTTTCCTGATTTAGGACTTTAAATCTCTTACCCATTTTTGAATGCAATCATTTGCTTAATTTTATATTTCTTAGAATCTCCTTAATCAACTAGTATTGTGCGTTTGAATAGGTATTCACTTATTCAGACTTAAAAAGGGCTCAACTTTGAAAGACCTAGAAGTATGCTAATGACATTTTAGGGGAAATCAAATAGACCATGAAATTGAAGTTGAAGCTCCAAGACTGTAAATATTGATGACAGAAAGAAAGATGAGTAATCACAGGAAGGGAAGTAAAATGCTTTAGACTAAAAAACAGAAATACCAGAGGCAAATAATCAACATGCCAGACTTAACGGGGACAAGGGCCTACACAGGGTCTGCAGAATGTATCTGAGATTTACCTTTTGATTCTTATACTCGCCCATCCCGCCTAGCACAGGCACACCTGTTATACTAAGAGAGACAGCTTCTTGCACACTTACAACCCAAGTGACAGCCAACATGTCTCCAGAGACAGACTTTAAGAACAACTATATGTCACTCTTGCATGAGGTCAGCCAATGGTTTCATGACGCGTCTTTGAAATTGAGATCATTCGTTTTGACCGTGATATGTGCTTAGAATATGCGAATAGGGAAATGTATTAATATCGTCATTAACCATTAAGTTCTGGTTGAATCACATATGCTGCATCTGGAATCACTAATTAAAAATAAGTTCATAATCACAAGAGAATAAGAAAAACTGGCTAAAAGAACATGAGTCACCTTGAACAGATACTCCATTTCCGGGGAATAAATTCAGCTACGACCTGATCTGTATTAAATCACTCTGAGTTGGCCCAAATGGCATTTGCTGGAAAAATCAAGAGCTTCCCAATCAGGATATATTTATCAACTCAATTCTAAATCAATAATACTTCTCTCCAAAGCTAGTTTTGATCATTTTTTAGTTGGGTTTTTCTTTTTAAGAGGATAACTGTCCATTTTGATAGTAAGAAACAATACAGCAAGAACAACAAACAAAAAAACTACGTCATTCACAAGTTTCTTCTCAAATTGGAATTGCTAGATATGTCTTCCTACAGTTTGGATATACCTTAAGTTGGTCTTCCAAATGTTCACGTGTTGGACTTGGTCCTTAGCACGGTGGTGGAACTTTTAAGAAGGGAGCGCAAGGGGCACCTGTAGGTTACTGAGAAGACCTCAGTCTCTCTGGATTCCTGTCTTGAGATGTGATCTCTCCCTCCTGTACACAAAGTCACCACTGCTATCCACCATGATGTGATGCAGCCATGCGGGCCCTCACCAAAGCTGAGCCAGTACCATGCCTTTGAAATTCCAACACTATGAACTAATTAAACCTCTTAGTGAAGTTAGTCTACCTCAGGTATTTCATTATAGTAAAGTTAAATGGACTAATAGAGTTTTATAATATATTTATAAGAGAAATAGGTTTATTATCATAGGAGAAGTTATTCATACAAAAAAGCACCCATCATTTATCAAAAATATCTATTTTGGGGAGGGGAATAGGAAAAGGAAAGACAGTGGAATGAATCTGACCTAACTTTCCTATGTACATGTATGAAAATATCCCAATGAATCCCACCATCATGTTCATCTACAAGAAGAGGGTCCTAATTAGAATAAGACACAGTCCATGCTTATATAATTATATCAAAATGGATTCTGTTGTCATGTTCTACTAAAAAAAGGAACCAATTACTTTTTTTAAAAAAATCAATTTTGCATTTAAAGGAAATATTAATTTAAACAAAATCTAGCCAGATATATTTGAAATCTGTTAAAATAAATGGCTAACCTCCATCAAATTATGTTTTAAAGCTGTTTTAGATGTTTTGGTAAAAAGATAAAAGTGATTTCCTTAGCATTTACAAAATTCCATAATATCGCTAATCCAAAATGATAATAGGCCTATTATTGACAATAAATTTGAGATGCATGCTGCTACACATGAAAAGTTAAATATTGAATTGGAGAGAAAAGGAAAGTAGATATGTATCTGAAAAGCAAATTGAAATGAGTGTGAGACATTCTGTTTCTGTCCCTGTCCCTTGTCATATGTAACATGACACCTCAGATGGAGGACAGAGAGCTGATTCAAGGTGACTGACAATGACCCCCAGGAAATCAGTCCCCTAAAAGAAGGTCTCTTGACTCCCTTGGGAATAGGCATTAAATGTGCCTATTTTAAGTATTAAATATAAAGTCTCCATTGCTAATATGTTAGCCTGGTATTTTATTATATGGAGATAAATGTCTTGCTTTTCATCTGTCTCCATCAGTGAGAGGTAAGTGAGCCTTGGGAAGACTCATTCTGCTTATCTCCTTCTGTTGTCTGATTTTGATCAGAGAATAACAAAGAAAAAAACATGATCTGTTGAGTTGGTGAAAAATTAAAATAAAATGATAGATGTTTAAGGAGATGGACATGCTAATGACCCTGAGTCCATCATTACGCGTCACATACATGTATCCCATTATCGCACCAGACCCCATAAATATATATTATGTGATTGTTTGTGTCAAAAAATAAAAAAGAAAGAAAATTAAAATACAGAAAACTAATATAAAAGTGGAAGTCATGCTTTCTTTCAATCTTGAAAATAATTGCTCAAGGGTTTGTCGTGACCACCCCTTTTTAAGCTGCACGTTCATCTTTAGTCAGGAGGTGTTCCATTCTGACTCCTCGCCACTCCACATGGTGTCTGTGGTGACTGCACAGCTCCTCCCCTGGCACTTAGGTGCTCAGGCTCCCACATGGGCAGCTTCACACAGACCTCCCCGCTTTGCTCTGGGGCCATGACGTGCCCTGGGCAGACTCTGTGATCTGAAGGTGGGGGCACTGGTTCTCTGCAGCCTATGGGGCAGAACAGGGGAGCTGTATTAGTTGACCTGTGTCAGGTTCCTATCTGCTTTTATCTCATCCTGTGTTGGGTGCCTCAGACTGCAGAGAGCATCAGCCCCTGACCCTGCTGCCTCAGAGATAGCTGGCCTGGGTCCCTTCCCTCACCTCTAGCTGTTTCTCCTACCCAGGAGAGGAGGTGAGGAAGAGGGAGAGATTCAGAGCTGCATAGAATGGTTTGGCTTCTGCTTTAGGACTGACCAAGAGGACCTCACAGGGTTGGTTACCAGCCTCTTTCCATCCTCTTGGGTCCCCTGAGAAGATACTCCCCATATTTTTAATTTTTATTATTTTAATTATACGTATCAATGGGATATAGGGAGATAATTCAACAATGTGTATAGTTGTAATCATCAAATCAGGGTAGATATTTCCATCTCATTAAACACTTAAAAGACTTTTTTATTAACACAGAATAAGTTCTAATGTTCTGCAGCACCGTGGGGTGACTGCGCTCTGCAATAACCTTTTGTATGTTTTATGAACAACTAGAATAGAGGAGCTCGAGGCTCCAAACACAAAGTCATGCCCAGGAGATGGAGACATTAATTGCTCCGGTTCTATCAGTTCATATTGTACCCGTATATATCCATTCACCCTATCTTTTAACTTTTGTTTGGATAAATTACTTCCTTTTGCTACGTATGTCTAGCAAAAAGAAGTAACTATGTTTAGGTTTGAATCTCTAGAATAATAACCTTGATTATCTGATTTTTCTCCCCCGGCTCCCCTCAGTTCAGATTCACAAAATATATCCTCTCGATGACAATGTTCACAAGTTTCTCTGATCGGTTCGGGATGTGTTTCCACTTTATGGAAACTTTCCAATCACTCCTAAAAGCTGCCTTTGCCTTCTTTTCTTTCTTCTTTGCAGACTGGGAGGTTTTGTTTGGGATCATCCCTCTGCCCTAGAGCTTGTGTTCCATTCTTCACTAGAGTTTTGGTGGAGGCAGGATAAGCAGCAGAACTAATTGAAATCATTTGGTCTTGACTACGCTCCAGGTCACATGATTTCTGGATCTGCCACTGATATTACTGTTTCATACAGACATGCTAAAATAAGTTTTGGCTCGGGACTGAGTCCAAACTTGCCATCTTAAATTTGAGAAGGAGGGTTTCACAATGAGATGAAAATATAGAACAAGTCATGCCAAATCTGTTCAAATTGTGATTCTTCCACACCCTACAGAATGGGTGGCTGTTCTATGTTTGGGATAAAACATGTAAGTAACTGCCTGAGAAACTCTCAAGAGAAATTAATTCTGACTTCATTCAACCCAAGTTAGTACTAGATGACTTGAGTGACGTTTCTTCACCTAGCTGATTCTCCGTCTGACCATATGTCTTCATGAAAATTAAATTCGAGAAATGTCAACCATTTCAGACTGCACTTGACTTTTAAGTTATGTTCGGTTGGCCCTCTGTGACCACAGTTCTGTATCCATAGACTCTACCAGTCATGAGTCAAAAATATTCCACCCAAATTGGGTCTGCGTTGAACATGCACAGATGTGTTTCTCGTCTTTGTTCCTTAAACAATGCAATCAAGAAGTACTTAAATTGTATTAAGCATTATTTAGAAATGACTTAAGGCATTCAGGAGGACATGCATAGGTTATGCATAGGTTAGAAACATTATTTTTATTATTTTAATTATACGTATCAATGGGATACGTATAATGGTATCCATGTAAATGGATACCATTTTACATTAGGGATTTGAGCATCTATGGATTTTGGTATACTGGCAGGCTCCTGGATCCAATCCCTGATGGATACCAAGGAGTGACTCTATTCAATAAATTTTCTCCCCCTTTTTTTTTTCCTTTTCCTTGTGTAATCATCTCCCACTCTAAATCTGGCTTAATGAAGTCTACTTTCAGAAAATAGGACTTAGAGCTATTTCGGTAAACCCAAATATGTTTCAGAGAAAACTTTTATTTAATATTTTGGGCAAAGCAGTAGAATCTATCACATCTTAGAGCTCCAAGTAGATCTGAAATTGGTCCAAGAGCAGACTGGGATCAGCTGAGTTGGATGAATGGTCAGTTTGAACTAATGCAATCTGTCCAAATGTCCATTATTGATATCCGTCAGGAGCCTCTGCCTGCAGGACTTATTTTGTGTGGCTACAGATCTTTCAGTCAGTAGATGCACTGTCCCTTATACATTTTTCCAAAGGGTTTCATAGCCTTCATAGTTTCCCTTCTACCACTTAGCACTATAGCTTTAAATAATCAAGTATTTTACATTGTTTGCCAGAATATACGTCACTATTTCAATATCTTGAGCTTTGAGCTCATGAGTTTGAGGCTGAGATCTAGTGACTACTTTGGCTCCTTCTATAAGCTAATAGTTGTATTCTGTGTTATCTTTGCTGAAAATTCACAAAAAGAGTAGCTGGGCATGGTGGTGCACACCTATAATCTCAGCTACTTAGGAGGGTGACTAAGTAGAGGATCACTTGAGCCCACGAGTTCAAGGCCAGCCTGGGAAACATAGTGAGACTTGATCTAAAAAAAAAAAAAACAAAAACACCCACAGCTCCCTGTTATAATGGCTGAAGTCCATGAAATATGATCACATAGAAATAATGCCGTCACACTGGGGCTAAACGGAGACAATGGCAAGCACTAGCAAACACTTTAGACAGACAAACCAGCAAATGTTCCCTCAAGAATAACTTCCTGGCATAGAGGTGGATTAGTGTTTGAAGGAATCAATTTTCTGCAAATATTTATCTTGGAGTTATGTGTTGACTCTTAGGAATCGTTAACACAGTTCCAAAGAGCTTTAAAACAATGGAAATGTCCAGATGTCTTACCAGTCTGTCTTGGTCTGCTCAGGCTGTCATGGTACACTATCAGAGACTGGGTGCCTTCAACACTCGGCTTTCATTCCTTACAGTCCTTAGAGTGAGAAGTCCAAGCTAAGGTTGTCTTCATGGCTGGCTCCTGACAAGGGCTTTCTTTTGGATTTGCAGATAGCCACTTTCTCTCTGTGTCCTCACATGGAGGAGAGAGAAATCTCCCTTCCTCTTCCTAAAAGGCCACAGTCCTATTGGATTGAGCCCCTGATCCCCACGATTTCATTTAACCTTGATTACCCGTCCAGTGGCCCTACATTCAAACACAGCCACATTGTGGGTTAAGGCTTCAACATGGGAATGTGGGTAGGGGGGGTGGGGATAGTTCAATTCAAAAAACACTCCATTTGGATGATTTTTCTAAGGGAAAAAATCTGAGAAAAAAGAAAACCTAAAAAATTGGGCTATTAAAATCTGTCTTTCAGTACAAACTTTTTAAAATTAAACCCTTAGGAAAAAAAAAAAAACAACAACCCATTTTCCCACTAATAATGGTCATAGATGTTGGCTAATAGTCTTTAAAATGTATCTTCTCCGATTAGGTTTAGCAAAGGCAATTTTAAGATAAAAAAATCCACCCACCTTTAAATAATAAACAAGAAGTAAATAAATATTATGGAAATACTAATTGTTCTGGTTTGGATATGAGGGGGTCCCCTCCAAAAGCTCATGTGTCAGGCAATGCAGGGATGTTCAGAGGTGAAACCATTAGATGATGAGAGACGTAACCTCATTGGTTGGTTAATCCATCTGATGGATTAATAATGTGAATGGACTACAGGCAGGTGGGGGGTCCTTGGAGGAAGTAGGCCACTTCTAGGGTGGGAGTGCCCTTGGGGATTATATCTTGTCCTGGCTCCCTCTCTTTTCCATCTCCCCCTCCCTCCCTCTCTGCCTTTAGGTTGCCATGAACTGAGCAGCTTTCATCCAGAATGTTCTTCTGCCATGATTTCTGCTTCACCTCAGGCCCTGAGCCACAGTCTGCCAACAGTGGACCAGCTCCCTGAAGCTGTGAGCCAAAATACACTTTGCCCCCTCTAAGTTGTTGTCAGGTATTTTGATTACAGTGGTGAAAAGCTAACACACCAACTTAGCTTATATACATTGAAGGACACTCTTTCTTGCTGACTAAACTAGTTTAGGGATTTTTCTGGTATACAGTTAACAGAAAAACTTGTCTGTGGATAAACCATTACTGAATTACCACCGAGAGCATGATTCACAGAGACTAATGGTGTTTTAAATATACACTATAAACTATGATAAAAATTCTTATCAAAATCAGTGGAAAATATCTAATGGAGACAGATAATAGATAAGAGAGGAGGATAAAAATGTATACCAGTTGTCTACTTATGATGGCATTTATATAAGCAGTAATATCACTAGAAATAATCATCCTACACCAAGAATTCCCATTTGTTCTGGAAATTTTTACCTTTCACCTTTTTTTTTTTATTTACTTATTTATTTGCTGGTGCTAGGGATCAAACCCCAGGCCTCATACATTGTAGGCAAGCACTCTTATCACTGAGCTACCTCCCCAGCCTAATGTTACCTTTATTTATTTATTTTTATGTGAGAGAGAGAGAGAGAGAGAGAGAGAGAGAATTTTTTTTTTTAAATATTTATCGGACACAACATCTTTGCTTGTATGTGGTGCTGAGGATCGAACCTGGCCGCATGCATGCCAGGGAGCGCATTACCGCTTGAGCCACATCCCCAGCCCCCTAACGTTACCTTTAATTGACATTATTTCCAAATGTCAGAATCTTCACTAGTCATCACAATGATCCTCATAATTTATGGGTATTTTGTCTGAACTCCCACAAAAGGATCAAAGCACTCATGTTTGGGCAGCTCTGTAGATACACACAGGGTGCTGAGGTCCAATTCAGGGACACAGTGTGGCTAACAACCCCTGTTCTCATTCCCTAGAAGCATGCCGAGCAAGGAGTCTTCTCATTCTACCTCTGAATAATGCTGATTCTAATTTTACATAGCTTTTAAAATAACGTAGACAAATGGAAAGACAATAATGTACAATGACACATGGTGGAAATAATATTTTTAATAAAATATCTAAAAGCCAGCAATAGCATGTCTCTATTATGTGATACTGCATACTGATTTTCTGCCATGTTAGAAAATATTACAGGTTGGTTATTTCTAGTGATTTTACTACTTGTCAGAAATGCAATAAATATATAGCTGGTACATGTATTTTATCCTTCTCTCTTATCTATCACTTATTGATCTATCTCCATTATCTAATCTACTTTTTATCCATATCTATCTCTATTTTCTATCATCTATCACCTAGCCAAAATAACCAGAACAAACCTGCCTACTTTCCATCTTACCATGAACCATGCAAAACTTCAAAGACATCTTTTTCCTGCTCTTGGACGCCTTCTCCTATAGTCAGGATCTTAAATTTGTCCCAAAGGCCCATGTGTTGAAGGTTTGGTTCCCAAACTGTAGAGCTCTGGGACTTGGTGGAACCTTTAGCAGGTGAGGCCATGTGGGAGGGAGTTAGGTCACTGAACGCATGTCCTTGAAGGGGATGTTGGGACCCCCAGTTCTTTCTCTCTCTTTGCTTTTCAATGACCACAAAGTCAGCTCAGCTCCACCATCACTCCTGCCGGGATGTGCGGCCTCACTACAGGCCCCAAAGTGACAGTCTGCCAGTCGTGGACTGAAACCTCCCTAATGTGAGCCACAATAAACCTGTCGCCTTCTAGGATGCCTATCTCAAGTGTTTTGATAGAGTAAAAGAAGCTGACTGATACACCTTGACAACCTCGCTCCAGGAAAGAGATAAACATAAATATAGATTCATAAACATTTTATATTTATGCAAAATATTTATATATTTCAATATATAAGTATAATGTATAATTATATTTATATTATATGTGATATAATTAATAAATACATAATCTAATTAATATATACATGATATACATAAATATATATATAAAATTTAAGGCTGCTCCTTCCATTTTGTCTGCACACACTAACTTTAGACCTTCTCCAGTCCCCCTTCCCATACGTCTCCTGGTGCTCAGTGACCACCAGCTTCATTGTCACACACTGACCCTGGGTTTCAGTTCTCAGCCTTGGTTACCCTGGTGTGTAAGAGCACTGCTGTGGCACACCCTCCCTAGTTCTCTCTCCCACTTGTTTCCTGGTCTCCTGTTGTGATTTTTTCCCCTATAAAACTCCCACCTATTTCTTAGGCTTTTTTCTAACTCTGCCCTCATCTCCGAATGTGCCGCCTGCCACGGTCTTCTCTGGCTGTCCCCTTCTTCCGTTCTGTTTTCAGATCAAGTGTCACCTCTTCAGCATGGCCTCTCTTCATCCTGGCTAAGATGACGGCCCCTGTCATCCCGTCCCTCCTGCTGTGTGTCATTACTCCTGTTATAGCTGCTGATGTTGATGGCACTACTAGGCTGCATGGTGGTGGCTGTGCTCACACTGGGGCCCCTCTCCATGCCTTCTCTCAGGTTTTGCTCTGAGTTCCTAATTCCTAGCACTAGGCCCACCACCTTGTAGAGTTCAAAGACATAACTGAGGCTTACAGAAATTTAACCACTATCGTCCACCGTGGTCTCCCAGATGGACCCACTTACTAAATCACAGGAAATGCTGTGGAATCCCAGAGGGGGCAATGGGGGGTTTATTCCTCAGTATCAGGCTCCAGGAGAGAGAGAGGGGCCCTTGTCACCCCCCAGGCTCCCTACTCTAGCCAAACAAGAGGGATGTGAGGGAATCTTTTCCAAATCACCCCCTGGATTGTATCTTAGCAGTGGATCTTCAGATTCTCTGGTGGGAATCCCCACAGCACAGCGCAGAGCAAACTGGGAAGGACGTGGCTTAAGGGGCAGTCAACCCCTCTACTGGCTAGGGGGATGACCTCCATCACTCACGAGGTTCTAGAGAAACTAGAGGCTAGAAGGTCATGAGAAAAGTGTGAAACAATGCTCCTTCACTCCTACTCCCCACCAGAAAGCCTGGGGTCTGGCCGTGCCTTTGTGCCTCACAGGAAGTCTTTCTAGAACCTTCTCTCCTCCCAGCCAGAACAGACCTCCTTTAGCTGTGCTTCCAACAATCCCTCACAGAACTCAAGAGTATTTAACTGCATCTCTCTTTGATCAGTGACCCTAGGTGTATCTTGTTCACCCACACCAAGGCAGCACTAGTGACAACCACTTTTGTGGCCTACTTGCTATTCATACTGGACATATGGCAAACAGGAAACCCGCAGCTCATGAATTGTCTATCAGATTGGTTCACTTTAAGTTCCACTACACTAACTTCTGTTTACACCACTTCCATCTTCAGCGTTTGTTTCTGAAATACAATTTCCACCTATATGAAAATGTGAAGCGCTGGGGATGTAGCTCAGCGGTAGAGCGCTTGCCCGGCATACCCGAGGCCCTGGGCTCTATCCCCAAGACTGCAAATAATAATGATGATGATAATAGAAGAAACAGAATTGATTTCTAAATATTTCTTTCCTATACTCCAGAATTCTTAGATGCTCTTATTTATAACTACGGCGTACATTTTTTGAGATCTTAAAATAGACATGTAAAATTCAGATTTTGGACCCCAGATTAGGAGAGTTTATGAACTCTTCCCCAAGCCTGCTAACTCCTCCCACCACAGTAACCCATGAGGCACAGACTGGCAAACAAGTGCAGAAAGATCCCTCTTGGCTGTGTCCTATGGTTCAATTTTCAGGTCAGTTGTCACCCTTCGATACCACCTGCTCAGAGGACAGCAGAGGGTCCCTGACAGCACTGGATTCCCAGATCTGCCTAAACTCTAAGAGCATGTTCCTAACTACCTCCAGATAAAAATCACTCTACATTTTAGAAACCTTCTCAGGAACTGCCTTCATTTTCAGGTCCTCATTTTCTTGATAATTTTTTATTCCTTCTCTGTGGGATAAACTTTATGCATATATAATCTGTGTAGTGTCACAGGTCCCCAGGCTTCAAAGGGCCCCATCAATCTTTGGTCTCATTCTCTGCTTGTGTCATCATTAACAATTATTAAATTCCTAATGATTTTTGAGTAAGAAGCCCCATATTTTCATTTTGTACTGGGGCCAGTTTCTATGATTTGAGGAGAGTTAATTAGAGGAAAGTTAATAATAAAGACTCTGGAGCCACTTACTAAATTCAGGACTTTGGATAAAATGCTAGGATACCACACGCAAGAAGTATTTATTATCATGATTATTCCAGCTTGGATTCCCTATGCGAAATGTTGAAATGTTTCAGTTTTTTTATATATTTACATTTTAGAATATTTGCATATGCCTCATGAGTTATCTTAGAAATCTGACCCAAGTCTAAGCACACAATTATGTTTCATATATGCCTCATATACTTAGGCCAAAAGTAATTTTACACCATATTTTTAGTGTGCCTGTGATTGGACGCCCACTCCTCACATGCGGTCAGGTGTGGAATTTTCTCCTTGTGTATCACTGCATAGAGTTTCAGATTTTGGAATATTTCAGATTTTGGATTATTGGATGAGGGATATTCAATCTATATTATTATTATCATTATTATTTATGTTTGTAGACATGTGTTCTTGTAAAGCTTCAATACAGGAGGCTGAGGCATGAGGATGGAGAGTTCAAAGCCAGCCTCGGCAACTTCACAAGGCCCTAAGCCACTTACTGAGACCCTTTCTCTAAATAAAATATAAACAAGGACTGGGGAGGTGACTCAGTGGTAAAGCGTCCCAGGTTCAATCCCTGATGCGCGCGCGTGCACACACACACACACACACAAAATAAAAAATTATAAAAATCAAAGAATACCTAAATATATGGAGCAAAATGAGTTAGTCATCTTTTGCCAGTCTGTCCCCTCTCCCTCTCCCTCCCTCCCTCTCTCTCTCTTTTTCTCATTCTCTCTCTTCCCTAGGAATAACCAAAACAGGAAGTACTCTTCAAGTTCTTAACACTGTGGTCACATATATTTTATATACTTTATGCTGTTGTCTGGGTGTGTTTTAACAACAATGGGAACATACTTTGCTTTTTTCCTAAAATTTTTTTTTCACTTCAATGAGACAACTTTTGGAAATCTCTCCACTTTGTGTACTTGGGCCTCATTCGTTCTAAGAGCTGGACAGGGTTGCATGATGTGCGCCAAACATCATTCTCCTCTTCTGTATCAATAAACTTCTAGACACTAGAGAACTGCCATTTTGACAGATATACGACACTGCGGTGAACATCCTGTGCAGACAGGGTGGAATTGCCCTTATTTATTTCTGTTCCGAGGGTTTCCTAGGGATATGTTCCTAACCCACAGTATTGCTCATTGCTGAATCACTCCTTTTCACCATCACATGGAGGTGTATTTTAAGCATTCAGTCAAGTCGGTGACTGCAGGAACTGCACAGTGTATTTTTCTTCTTGGCCACAGAAGATTGTCAGGTTGGTATAATGAAGGAATAAATAGAATGACTTGCTAAAATTTAATGATTTTTTTTCCCCTTTAACTGAATTTTGGCTAGCTTTCAAACAAGTCAAAGGAGAGGGGATTATATTCCCTGATGCAAACCAGTGTCCTGGGCGTCAGCATGATCAGGGTTGTGTGCTGGGCACCTCCCATGAACTTCATCAGGCCCTTGCTTAGATACAGTTCCTGACCAGTTGTCATGACAACTACGATCCCCCTCACCTAAATCTGGTTGAAATGCAAGAACGATTCTGGAGCTTACATAGAAATATTGATTTTCACTACTTTTCTTCTAGATTATTTTACAGATTTTAGATTTCCAGTTTTAGAAGAAAATTCCTTGTTCCTTATTTTAGTATAGGACAGCTAAACTAAAATGTTTTCCTGCATTTTAGAAATACAATTTTTAGAGTTGCAAATGTATTCTATTGTAAGACTAAAGTAAGAATTTAACTGAACTCACCAAAAGTGGTTGTTTCAGCCTAACATATTTTACAACTGGTTCCCCAGGTCTGGAAAAATAAATAAAGTAAAAGTATTGTGTCCATCTACAACTAAAAAAAAAATTGTTGTTGTTTGTTTTTTAAAAAGAAAACTACTAGAAAGAGTCACTTCTCTCAAAATGTCATCTCCAGATCTTGTATCTGAGGTGCCACCATCTAAGTAGGCATCCTTTGCCTGCAAGCCTTTTAGTGCTCATGGATCCCCTTATTAGAGTTTAAATTCCCTTTCCTGGTGATTCTTATGAGTTAGTTTCCTGTTCATTAATTTATTCAAAATATTTATGAAAGACTCTTGGGCACTGGAAAAAATGCAGTGAATAGGTCACCCTTTATAAAAGACTAAATTTGGGCTCTTCGTTCTTTTGCCTTGGGCTGGTTCTACGAGGAAATAAAGTATAGACTGTGTTAGAGGAAGTGGATCATGAACTGAGGGAGGTCTAAGGTGGAGCTGTGGCTTTACAATGGAGAGCTCTTTCCTCCACGCATATTTCAGAGAAAAATCTCAAGCAATGAAAAAAAACTTGAGCAAGTTAAAGCAATAAAAATGTACCACAGTGTGATAAAAAAGACACTTAACCAATTTATAATTACACTCCTAACACATAAACTGCTTCCTTCTTTACAAGTTGAGACTATTAGGAGTCAGATTTCTGGGTATAAGTAATCATTCTTCTCTACACTTTTGCATGAACTTCTCTTTCTTAAAAATTTTATGGCTGTTTCTGTAGCAACTCCAAATGAAAACAGTGAAAAAAAAATTGCCTATTTTTTTTAACTCTGAATACTCACTTCAAATCTAGATGAAGTAGTAAAGAATATTACCAGCCTTTTGGTTCCTTGCTATTAAGAAGCATTTTCTTGGTAGATTTTGAGTTTATAGTCATTGAAGAAGTTGTAGGCATGTTTTCAGGTAGAAGTTTTGTGTTGTGGCAAGAACACCTGAGATCTACCCTCTTAAACGAAGTGCACAACACAGTATTGTCGAACTATAGGCACAATGTTGTACAGAGGATCTCTGGAACTTATTCATCTTATGTAATTGAAACTTTATGCATGAAAAGATAACAGGTGTTGATGAGGCTGTGGAGGACAGGGAATTCTTGTGCACCATGGGTGGGAATGTAAAATGGTGCATGGTTCCTCAAAAGATAAAAAATAGAGCTACCATAGCATCCAAGGATCCCAGTTCTGGGTATTTTCCCAAGAGAACTGAAGTCAGGATCTGAAAGAGCAATTTGTCCTCCCACATCCATTGCAACATTACTAAGAGCAGCCAAGATGGGGAACAACACAAATGCTTGTCAATGGATGAATGAATAAAGAACATATGGTAGAAATTCTAAATCACTAGCTGAAGTGGTCCATAACAAATCTTAGTATTCACGTCTTGAACCAATGATTTCAATATTATCTCTGTAGGGTTTAGATTTTTTCCTATCACTGAAACTTCTTCAGTGGTGCAGGCAACTTAGAGATCCCCTGGGAACCGGTTCTCTGTGATTCCTGGCTGAACCCATTAGGAGAACTCCCCACAAAATTTTGCAGCTTCAGGATGGGCCTGGATAGACCGAGGGTGGTGAGATCCTCCAGCTCTTTCATCCTCTACAGAGCCATGGCCTAAGGCGGCTTCCCACAGGTCGTGCTGTAGGCTCACTTTGCAAAATCCCTATGGGCCAGCCTGTGAGAAACCTTCAGCAGGAGATGATGTGACCCTGAGAAAGTGTAAGTACCTAGCATCTTTCTGCCCACGTGCAACCTACTTACAAGATGAGTGAAGTTCCACTAGATTTCATGGAAGGGAGGATGGTTTTTACACTGGAAGATCTAAATCCAAGTTCAAGAACTATCATGATTTCAACTATGATATGAGTCACCTGTCATCCTGGAATGTCCATGTCTTCATTTGCAAAATGGAGATAATAGTGACCCCACAAGGACCTTACCTGAGGAAAGATGTGCACATGTCCTCAAACATAGCACATTAGAAAATTCAAATGATTTCTACTTCAAATCCACTTTGGAATGAAGCAAGGTAGAAAGAAGGTAGTAAAAGAATAAAAAAGAAGAACAAAGATATTTCTGTGTTAATCAGCTTTTTGTTGCTGTGAACAAAATACCTGACAAGAGCAACTCGGAGGAGGAAAGATTTATTTTGGTTCATGGTTTTAGAGAATTCAATCCTCTGAATCCAAGACTGGCTCAGAGGCAGAAGATCATGCAGAGATGCAATGCAGTGGAAAGCTGGTAGGCTCATGGCAGCCAGAGAGTAGAGAGAGGGGAATGGGTCAGGGAGAGGACAGTCCCTTCCAGGGCATTCCCCCAGTGACCTCTTCCTCCAACATGGTCCCAACTCCCGGTGCTCCATTCAGCCATAAAGGCTTGATCCACTGCTGCGGTCAGAGCCCTTCTGATCCAATCCCACTCCAAAGCTCCCCCTCAGAACCTTGCTACATTGGGGACCAGACTTTCAACATGGGGCCTGCGGGCAGGCATTCAGGGCAGGACCATAACATTTTTATTTATTGGTATTTGCTCTCATAAATTCTCCAAGGCATCTGAAAGGGGCCGGAGGAACCACAGCAAAATAACAAATGCTAAGACATGATTTACTCCTTTCTTCTTACTGTATTTCAAAACTTTATTAAACTCTCCAAGTTAAATGTTTTCTCATTTGGGTAAAGGAAAATTAGGTTGAAAGGTAGGATCTAGAAAGGAGTTATACTGGAAGAAACAGTATTGTGTTTCAGGCTTTGAATACGTGCAATTTGCAAGAGCAAGGTGTTTTCTCAGGCTGCTTTTCTGAAAGAGCTGTGCGAATCCTCTTCAAGTCTGCAGGGTCTGCTTCCTATGTGCTCACAGAGAGCACATTCTCAGACCTCACGGCTAATCATTTTCTTCACTTTGACCTCAACGTAGTATCTGCTTCTCACATTGCTGATTATCATAAGTTACCCTTTAGTCCTCCTATCACTATTATTGTTTCATGAGTACTTGGATGGGAGATTTAAGCCAGAAATAATTTAGAAAAATAAAAGCACATGCTTCTGCAGTATTCTTCTTAAATACTGTATCACATTTAAAAACATAAGTTATGGGGCATTGACCATTGTTATTAACACACATGTGAAAGTACAATTATGATGTGTGTACACATGGTCCCCAGGGACAGCAGTCCTCAGTATTTACTGAGCAGATGATTTCCTTCGAGGTGAACATGATTTAACTTACAGATGTTGCCATTTTTGTAAAGGGCAGTCAGACTTCCCTCTATGAGTTTGCATCACTAGGAGTGAGTAGAAAATCAGCCTTTGGCTTTCAAGGTAAAATGGCAGTAACAGGAGGAAAGTGGTCACTGGAAAAGAGGTAGCACATGGAATTAATAAAGCTACAATCAAGACGAGAAAAGCAGAAAGCCAAACCAAAGCAAATACAACCCCAAAACAAGTCAAAAAGGGAAAATAAAAACGATGCAGCAAACTCTGCAGAGAAGGCCCAGAACCTGGTGGGGCCTAAATCTCCAGGCCCCCACGTAGGAACAGTCAGCTCTGCTCTTTGATTTATTCTGCAGGTGAGGACTCTCCGCACTCTGCCCCTTGCCACTCTCCCCTGCACCTTCTTTGAATTCTTTCTCCCTTTCCTCTCTGGTTCTCAGACTGGGATAGTGATTTAGAACCAGTCCCCTGGGTACAGACTTGTTCAGAGAACACATCGGAGGGGGACAGGAAGAGCCTCTTAGGACTGCAACTTAAAGACACAAACTTGTCTTTCCCTCCATCTGATATTGTTGTAGGGGACATATGAGGCAGGGCACCAAAGATAGAAGAAAGAAACAGTTTTATTTGGCTGCAGCCAGGTTCAGAGCGCACAGCTTTTGCTGTAATCAATCAATCCCCTGAACCCCAAGTTCAGGTAGTTTCAGAATTTTATACCCAGTGTGTAAGGGGAGGGGCTCACAAGTTCACAGTCTTCAGAAGTCCACATAAAGCAGATTTTTCTTTCGATGTTCTGGGCAAGTTAACCCTTCAAGGACAGCACCCGAGAAGGGGAGAGCTTCTCCTCCCCTTTCTTTCCTCCCCTGCCAGCTGTTACCATGGAGCCCAGTTGGTAACTTCTCTTATCTTAGAAATGTAGACGTCTCAGTGAAGCCCAGCTCAAGGCCAGAGGCCTTGAAGTTAAGGATTTGTCTTTTTATTATCACACTTTGCATTTGCAAACACACTTCTACAAACTACTCTACTGGATAAATGTTTGTGAAGTACTAGTAAAGGGGCCTTTGGCACCTGGAATGCTGATTTCTTCCAGGCCAGTGGCCAAGTAAAATAGAGCAACAGGAAAACAGGAAGTTTACCTACACTGAACTCTTTTGTAGACTCTTTTGCTGACAGTCCTAAACCAACTATGGTAAAGGTTTCTGGAGAAGCTTAGTGAAGATTTTCTGTGGAAATATTTTCTGCATACAATATGTCTCTGTATGCAGATATCCTGGGGTTTTTTGATGGGTCTCCTCGTGAAGCAGGGCATGCACTTTACCTAATGCTAAACTCTTCCTCCCTGATGAATTCCAAACCTGATTAGAACAGCTGTGCCTGGTCTAAACAGGTCTGACTCTCTAGGCAGACAGAATCCAGAGGCACCAAAGGACTTGTTGCTAAGTAGAATGCTGAACGTGGTCTGAGCCAGGACAGCAGCAAACCACATCCCTCCAGATGCTGCTCAGAACCCGAGGCCAGCAGTTTCCCCGGGCTTCTCATTCCTATCTCCCTGGACACAGAGCCTCAGATCAACCTGCCAGTTTATCTGCTCTCAGGATCCCTGTCTCCCTAATGTACCTTCCTACTTCTCTCCTCCTTTCTTGCAGTTCTTTCTTCTATATCCCTCATTTATAAGGAAGGAAGAAAGGAAGGAAGGGAGGGAGAGGATGGGAATAAGAAGGAAAGAAAAGAAAAAACAAGACTTGCTTAATGTTAGAATGTTCTACTATAGAAAGAAAAAATTGAGACCTCTCTATTAGGGCAGCTCAGGTTTCTAATCGATCCCCCCACTGACCCATTATGCAACATGAACAAGTTGCTTAACCTCTCTGAATTGCATTTCTTCATCCTAATTTCATTGTGAAAGAGTAAATGATATCATACACCTAAAATTCCTACAATGGGTCTGGGGTTGTAGCTCAGTGGCAGAGCGCTTGCCTGACATGTGTGAGGCACAGGGTTCGATTCTCAGCACCACATAAAAATAAATAAAGGTCCATCAACAACTAAAAAAAAATACTGTAAAAAAATTCCTATAATGGCACCTGATTCACAATAAACATTCAGCAGTATTAGGTGCCAGTCTGTGATGATCATGTTGACTGAAATCCAAACCTGTCTTTTGGACATCACTGTCCTAAAACCCTTAGGAACACACCTTCCTCATGTTTCCTCATCCTCCTTGTGGTGAGATCTGAAAGCATTGTTATCAATCTCCCATCAATTGCAGAACAATAAATTTCCTCCCTCACAAAAAATAACCAAAAGCAGTGACAAAATAACCCTTCTCCTAAATATCTCCTGAGTGTTGCCCCTTCTGCATTTCCTGGCCACTGTCATGGACTAAACTCCAAGGCATTCCCTCACATCTACCTCCATCTCCTCCATCCCAACTTCAGAACTCGCACAGCTTTGAGGCAGACCCATAAGATGCCTTGACAGAACGTACTTGAGCTTAGTGAGCTCCAACTGCCCGACTCCAGCGCTCTCTCCCACAGCCATCTTGACCATCTGTTGGGATGGTGGTGCCATTTTTCAAATCTTGGATATTTAAATTCTATGGATTGGTGTACATTTCCAAATACTGTCAGAATTCTCACCTTCATATAGATCTGCTTTGGACATGTTGACTTTCTGACTTTATCAGCCTCTCAAGGTCTAACTATCCTCCCGATTGCTGCCACAATAGTATATTTTTTTCACTCACTCTTTTGTCAATTTGTTGGCATGCTAGTGTCAAAGTCACCAATGACAACATCCCTACAGAGGCTAATTTGGGGCCGATCCAATGAGCTGCCTCCTCAAGTCCTTCACATATTTGAATGTTAATGAGAAACCCCAGCCTTGCAGAAGGGGACCTTATACATGACCTCCAGCCTGTGGTCTTTAAGCCACCAGGACAGCGGTTCCCAGGCTTGACTCACACTGAAATCACCAGGTGGATCACTGAACACATGCTCAGGTCCCCCACGCCTGAGTTTCAGACTTCAGTGACCTGGGCAATGGCCCACGTAGGCGTTCTCAGTGTAAAAAGATGTTGTCACTAGAGGTCCCTTTTGTTCCTTCCATGTCCAATTCTTTCTTCCATTCCACATGACTGCCGTACACACATCCAGACTCCCTGCTCCCATTCCACTTTCCCGCATGGCTCTTACCACAAAACTTGAATCTTATGGACAACAAATAGATAACAGGCAGAAAGTCCCTTTCAGAAATTTTACATAAAACATAATTACCTCTTCCTCCTGTTTCAGAAAAAGTACTGCTTCTTTTCAGTGTCTTCTATATCCTGGGTCGTTCTTCCTACCACCCCCTCCGGTACCTGTTCTCTGAGTCCCTTGTGTTTTGTCGCTTCCACACACACCTGAGCCGCATGGGGCCCTCACCAGAAGCCAAGCAGATGCAGCCCTATATTCTGGGACTTCCCAGCCCCCAGAGCCATAGGCCAAACTAGACCTTTGTTCCTTATAACTCACCCAGTTTCAGGTATTCTTGAAAGTAGTAGACCGAGTCCCCCAGGTTGTAATCACACACAAGTGTCTCTAGGTTCCCCTTCATCCTCTCTTCTGCTCACCCAAGTCCATCTCCTTCCCCAAGCATCACACTTCTACCAAGCCTTACTTGCTTCCTCCGTTTCATTATCTCGTGTTGCTCCTAAACCCCTGCCATCAGGCAGCCCCTGTCCTTGGGCAGATAAAGTTATGGATCATTTTATATCTCTCATTCATTGATACAGATATTTTTGTTTCACTCTCACAATAATCCCAACAGGTACATAGTACAGTAATACCTACCCATACTGATGAAGACAAAAGGTGTTAAAAGATTAAGCTACTGGTCAGCATAGCTAGTAAGTGGTGGACCCCATATTTGAACCCAGCAGATCTGACTCCCGCCTCTGCCTTCTTTACCTACCTTCCTACTCTTTCCTCCTGCTCACCCAATCTTTGCTTGCTCGGATGGCAGCTCTGTCCTACCTGATTTGACATTCCAAGTGTTTGAGTCCATCTTGAGCTAGACAGCAGAGGTAGGACCATAATTTCCAGAAATCCACCCTTAGGATGCACACATGTGCCAGAAGAGAGGTCAGGTGCTGAAGGTTCCTACTAATGTTTTCCTTCGGCACCTTAGATAGACAATCAGGTCCAGCCACGCTGATTGTGCCACAATCTGAGGAGCCTGGAAGGTGAGGATCAACAGAGAGAAAGAGGTTGGACAGATGGGTGGAGAAGAGAGGGAAGATGAGAAGACGGGAAGAGACAGACAAGGGTGACTAACCCAACACCGAATGTTCTGGAGCCCTGGGAGCAAGCAGCAGTTTGCCCTAAGATGTGACTCCATGGATTCCTGGTAACCAGAAGTTGCAAGCAATACCAAAGCAGGCAGCCCATGAAAGATGGGGGGACGGGGTTGTGAGAAGATATATATATTCCTGAGCCCAAATTCAGGTGGACCCAGAGCCTGCTCAGTCTGATCAGAGTACACAAATGTAGTTTCCATTCAGAAATAATTTTTTAAAAAATATTTCATCTCATAGCAAAACGATTTTGGGTCAGATGGGGAAAAAAAATCTCTCAACATTAAGATTCCAAACAGAATAAGAAATCGATGGTAAGCCTTGTGAGAATTCAACAAGTGTATTCAAATATTTGTCTGTAGAAAATTAATGAGATGTGATAAGGACAATGCCTTCTCAGTACAGAGGTGTTTTAATTGTGACCTGGCATCTCTGACGTGGGAGCTCTTGAAGAGAAGCTAATTTTCATTTGAGTTTGCTTAATTAACTAATTAAGGAAGCAATTCTGATTCGAGGGTGGAAAAAAATCATTGTTAATGTAAATTTATTGACCATTTTATTATTTTGGAAGCAAGGGTGGAGAGAATACTGCCAGAGTAATTTTGTACTAAGTTTTCGGGTATTTTTTATAGTCATTTTTGCAAACTTCTTTACAATAAATACAAGCCTTTCTCGAATCTGAATTTCTTTCCTTTCAGTCAGAAGTTTTGCTAATGAAGCTTTTGCTGGAGTGGAGCACAATAGCTCCCCAGGGACCTCTTTCCACCATTGAGGTACTTTTTCTCTTTCTCTCTCTTAAAAAGAATAATATCGTGTCTTTAGAATGTTCCAGGCGCCCAAAGAAAGACAAGCCATTTGATTTGAATGATTTGAATGATTAATAAGGACATTTACAAATACAAAATAAGAGATAAGACTTCAAATTCAAAATGAACATCGATCTTTAAAATGGAGAACAAAACTGACTTCTTCTGCATCATTTCTGTCTGATACGCACGATTCTGAGCCTAAGTGGTTGATGTTTCTAAGGCCCATCTTTTCTCTTCCGGCTTGCAGCTACTTCAGAAGTGATGCGTTGGCCCTTGAATCTTTTACAAAGGACAACTTTCCACAGCACCCAAAGTTTACTGCACAGGAACATTTGTGAAAGGAGAAATGTGATTTTATTGCTGTAAAGAAAGGCTTTTACAGGAGCATCTTTAGAAGGGGACAAAAAGAGGAATTGGAAATATGGACAGAAGAGAAGTCACTTGAGAGCCAAGGGCATCATAGCTCAGTGGTAGGAGATGTCTAGGGCTGGGGTTGTGGTTCAGTGGTAGAATAAAATTGCCTAGCATGTGTGCATGTGTGAGGCCGAGAGAGAGAGAGAGAGAGAGAGAGAGAGAGAGAGAGAGAGAGAGAAAGAGAAAGAGTGAGTCACCTGGTTCAGATCTTACTCCTCCATTATGAGGAAGAGCATTTCTTGTATTTATACACTGTCAGAGCTATGTAAAGTGTCTTGCTATAAATAAACAGAAACATCTATAACGTAATCCATGACATGACTAGATAACACATGCCATTTTATCCAAAAAGGTGGTCGTTTAGAATATAGTACTATTGATATTTATTCTTATCCATGTACTAAAAGGACACGTTAGGCAAACATCCATTGTAGAGATGATATAAGATTCTATCCATATTAAGGAGATATGACAAAGTCCTCATTTCTTAGAATTCTCAGTATGAAATGAACAATGCTATCTCTAATAATGAGACAGACTAAGTGATACACATTTTAGCCAGTAGTCCATAGATATTAATGTCCACAGGCATTCATGTGTGTCAAAGGTATAGCTGGATGAGAGCAGAGTGAAAGTCATTGCGAAATAGAATAGAAAATAAGTGAATTTCAAATGTTGTCAGGGAGAGATCAGGCAAACCATTTCAGCTCCTGGTAATTCATAAAACCTCTGGAAATGGAACTGTCTCAGAAGCCATTTCTGTGATAGAGAAGGAATAATTTGGTGAATATTTTCAAGGTGGAGGGAAATATTTTGAAGATGGCAGGCACATGGCTTTACTGTTGGTCAAAGGGCCCCAGGCAGAGGTGATGAGATGCAAAGCTTTGGGCAGGTATGCCCCAAACCAAGGACAAGCAAGGAGTGCTCATGAGCTGGATATGGTGGTGCACACCAGTAATCCCAGTGTTCAGGAAGAAGGCTGAGGCAGGAGGATCATAAGTTCAAGCCAGTCTGGGCAAGTTGGCAAGAACTTGTTTCAAAATAGAAAGAAGGAAGGAAGGAAGGAAGGAAGGAAGGAAGGAAGGAAGGAAGGAAGGAAGGAAGGAAGGAAGGAAGGAAGGAAGGAAGGAAGGAAAGAATTGGGGATAGAGTTCAGTGGGTAGCGTGCCCCTGGGATAAATTCCCAGTACCTGGGGAAACAAGTGATCATGAGGGTCAAGAGTTATAATCCTAGTGATTAATCTAGCTGCAAAAATTTAGAAACTGAGTCAATGATTGAAATGCAAAAGGAGGTCATCTTGGAAGAAAGCCAGGGTTAAAGTGGTGGACAGCGCCCACGGCTCCCACAGCAAAGCAACACATTTTTATGAAATGTATTTTAAAACAAAGGTGATGTGTCACCTCTGTTCACAAGGTTCCCTAGCGAACCCACCCAAATCCTGACAGATTTGTACTCATACGTTTTCCTCATTTCAGATGGATCCTCTGTGATAACTCTGATACCCTATCTATCAACAGAAAGGTCAATAAAAATAGAAAGCAGAGGACACAGCAAAGCTAATACTTCTTTGAGCTTCAATATACTTTATAGCACAATAATATAATGAATAATACTTGCTAAGCTTTACATCATTGTTCTTATTTATTGTAGATTACTTATTAAGGAGGTCCAAGTTCATCATTCAGTCTTCCTTAGGCTTCTTTTTTTCCAGCTTATTGCAGCGATGTGTGTGTGTATGTGTATGTGTGCACATGCAAATACATGTGTGTATATACACCCAGGAAACACTAACACAAGAAATAAGTTCACACTATGAATTGAAAAGGGCACAGATCAGAACTTAGAATGAGCTGCAGCTGCCTCTGTGGCAAACAGATGCTGAACCACTCAATTTTAAGCCTAGAAAGAGAATCAATCTGTGTCTATTAGTCTGTCACCTGACACTGCTGTTTGTATAGGTCAAATTACTTAGACGCTGGCAATTCCACATGGTTCGGCCTGTAGCACAAGACTGGATCCTGCCTCTACCTTTCACTTCGTAATAAAAAGAAGAGAAGCTCACAGGTGCTGAGCCCCTGGTGCTTGGTCAAGGGTTTTACCAGAGGCCACGTTAGGAACAGGGCTCAGTATTACCCTTCATTAGATGGTATCCCCACCATAGCCCATGATCATCTAAGGCTGGAGGGCTCAGGGCACGGATAAATATCATTCATTAAACATCAAACAAATATGTCATCGAAATACCACTAAAATAAATATCAAAACTAGAATCTGATGCCTCCAGTCTAATTCCATGGGGCTTATAACCAAAATAAATGTTAACAAAGTTAGAATGGCATTTACCCTGAGTGAGATACATATTAGATATTAAAAAGAAAAGAAAGAAAGAAAAAAAATATATATATATACCCAATAAGTCCCTTTCACAATATTCCATGTGGCCTCCCTCTGTGGGTCTCTTTCTGACATGAGGCTGCTCTTCCTCATTTGAAAGTCCATGAAAGTCCCCTTCCTTCCAACACAGTGATGTCCATCCACGTGGGCCACTCCACCCCAGTTCCTCTCTCCTCTTCACCCCCTACGATCCCCTCCCTCTCAGGGCAAGACAGGACTGCACGCTCACTCTAAGTCTTTATAGCAGAGCTTTGCCAGGTGGTTTTCATCCTGGAGAGACTTCAGTGGGTAACAGAATTACATAATTTAGCCAGGCACCGTGGCGCACGCCTGTGATCCCCGAGGCTTGGGAGGATTTCAAGTTCAAAGCCAGCCTCAGCAACTTAGCAAGGCCCTAAGCAACTCAGCAAGACCCTGTCTCTAAAATTAAAAAAATTAAAAATGTCTGGGATGTGGTTCAGTGATTAAGCACCTCTGTGTTCAATCCCTGGTACCAGATAAATAAATAAATAAGTAAAAGAATTACAATATTTATTACTTTAAATGAATTTTAATTGCTTTGAATTTAATTGAAAAGACTATATGACACATGTAGTTTAAGCCATACATGGATCCATTTTAAATATATATATATATATATATATATATATATATATATATATAACCCCTATTCTTATCCAGAGGGGAAAAATTGCTACAATTATTTTTCTAGTGGACCCTTCCAAAAACATCCTGTATTTTACATGTACACAGTATACCTATAGATGTAGATATTCATTTTGGAAATTTCAAATGGGAGAATAATTTATTCTCTTCCTTGCTTTAAAAAAAATCTTGAAGTTCATTATCAGTCGATATGTTTACCTCATTCTCTACTAAGGGTGAGTGTTATTGCAGAGGATAAATGTTTGAATTTATTTATCAGTCACCTAGCAATTAGAGAACTGTATCAACATATAGTTTTACTATTATAAAATGGTATAATCTATGCATGTTCCTACATGCATATATGTGCATATATTAGTGCCGTAAGGGTGAGATACATTCCTGCAAGTAGAACTACTTTATGTAGCTTGTACATTGAGAGATGAAAACATTGCTCTTTTTGCGTTACCTTCATCCAGAACACTGCAAGGAGATCAATTTTGAAATATAGATATTGTCAAATGGCTGGCTGTCTAGGAGTAGTATCAATATATATTCCCACCAGCATCTGAAGTGGTGCTGATTCTGAATCATCCAAATTCCACCCTCAACTCAGGAGCAGGCACATAACAGGTCTAGCTCTGGGGTGAGGAAGAGAGTTCAGATTCTGCAGCCAGATTTCTTGGGTTCAAATCCTTGAGCCACTACCCATTCACTCTACAGTTGGGTTAAATAGACAAAACCTGTAAATTTTTTTTTTTTTTTTGCTTTCCTTGATATTATCTGGGAAGACCATTAGTATCTACCTCATAGAGTCTTGTTAAGGATTTAAACATGTACAAAGCACAAAAGATCTTGCTGGGTACACACTGAAGCACTCAGGTTGTTAGGTCTTCAAACTAAAACTTCTTCATTTTCATTGAATTTTTTTTTAACATGAGTCTTAGGCTAAGCAGTACTATCCATGATCTCACAGGGTTGGTGTGCTGTTTACATTTGATTTTAAGAGACTTTACACTTAATGCGTAACTGTAAAAGTTGGAGAAAATAAAAATGTTTTAATCCATCCTGCTGAGCTGAGGAGAGTCTCAGTGCTGCGGCTTTATTTTCGTTTCTTCAATGTGTAAGCAAGGCGAACATCATTTCATACATTTAGGAATCATTTCTTGGTCTGGGCTGCTCATTAACATTTCTCATTTTTACATTGCCTTTCCGTCCTTATCCATCAATGTGTAAGGGTACTTTTATAGATAAGGAAATTAACAGTGTTGTGTCCATTAAAATCTCATTTCCCAATCCTGGATTGATATCTTTGGTGGCATTTTTTCATGTAGTATTCTTCAAGAAAGATAATTTATTTGTCTATTCAGTGTGATCTGGGTTTGCATTTTACTTAAAAATATGTGCTCACTCCAATACTGTACAGGCAAACTTTCTCTCAGAATCCTCTGAGACTGTCTCTATGGATGCCTTAATTTATATCTTTAAATATATGCAATCTATTTTGACATAAAGAGTGAGGTCAGGGGCTGGAGTTGTGGCTTCAGCAGTAGAGCGCTCACCTCGCACATGCGAGGCCCTGGGTTCGATCCTCAGCACCACATAAAAATAAATAAATAAAATAAAGATCTTGTGTTCAACTACAATTAAAAAATAAATGTTTAAAAAAAAGAAGTGAGGTCAGGATCCAGCATTTTTTTTTTCTTTTTGCAGATAACTACTTAATTGTCTTCATATAATGTATTAAGTAACTGTTTTTCTTATTAAATATCATATATTTGACATATCAGCATACATGTTGTAATTTATTAACAGATACCATATTTTTCTCCACTGTTCTTCATACTAATATTTAGCATCCAAAAATTTATTATATATTTCTCCTGTTTGTAGGACTAATTTCCCTTATTATAATTCTTTATACTAATTGCTTAGCTTATTCTTTTTTAAAATTAATTTTTTAGCTGGGCATGGTGGCACACGCCTGTGATCCCAGAGGCATAGGTGACTGAGGCAGGGAGATCCCAAGTTCTAAGCCAGTCTCAGCAACCTGGTGATGCCCCTAAGCAACTTAGTGAGGCCCTGTCTCAAAATAAAAAATAAAAAGAGCTGGAGATGTAGCTCAGTGGTTAAGCACAATACCTGGTATTTAAAATTATTTTTTAAATTGACAAATGTTCTCAGGGTTTGGGAAACTGAGGCAGGAGGATTGTGAGTTCAATGCCAGCCACAGCAAAAACAAGGCACTAAGCAACTCTGTGAGAGCCTGTCTCTAAATAAAATACAAAAAAAAAGTAGGGCTGGGGATGTGAGTCAGTGGTTAAGCCCCCTAGTTCAATCCCCAGTACAAAAATAAAGGTAATTAATGTATTCATTACCTCATGCACCATTTTTGTGGTGACAGCACTTGGAATCTACTCCCAGTGATTTTCCAGAACACCATAACTATAGCGACCGTGTTGAATAACAGATCTCTTGAATTTATTCCTCTAATGTAATTGCAAGTTTGCATCCTTTTGACCAACATCTCCCCAAATAGCCTCCTCCCTGCCAGCCAGCCCCTGGTAGGCACCACCAGGTTCTCTGCCTCTGAGTTCAACATTTTTTAGATTCTACATCTAAGTGGGACTGTGCAGTATTTGTCTCTCTGTGCCTGGCTTATTATACTTAAGATAATGTCCTTTCTCCATGCTGTCATGAAGGATGGACTTCCTTTTTAAAGGCTCAGAGTATTCTGCCATGTATATATACCACATTTCCTTTCTCCATTCATCCATTGATGACCAATTAGAGGGGCTATGTTGGCTTCTATGAATAGTGCTGCTACAGACCTGGACTGCAAGTGTCTCTTAGACTTGCTGCCTCATTTCCTTTGAATGTTTGCCTAGTAGTGGGGTTGCTGGATCATTTGAAGTTCTATTTTAATTTTTTGAGGAATCTCCATACTGTTTTCTATAATAGGTGCACTAATAGAGATTCCTACCAAGAGTTTCCTTTTCTCCACACCCTCACCACTTGGTATCTTTCTTTTTCTTATTACCGGGGATTGAACTCAGGGGCACTCAACCACTGAGCCACATCCCCAGCTCTATTTTGTATTTATTTTAGATACAGGGTTTCACTAGGTTGATTAGTGCCTCACTGTTGCTGAGGCTAGTTTTGAACTCTCAATTCTCCTGCTGCAGCCTCCCTAGCTGCTGGGATTATAGGTGTGTACCACCATGCCTGGCTATTTTTTTTATAAGAACCACTCTAAAAGATGCAAGATGATATCTCATGTAATTTTAATTTGCATTTCCCTGACAGTTATTATTAATTAGAACTTTCACTAACTATATAGAGGGCTATTCTCCCTAAGATAAAGTTTATCATGGTAGCCAAAGTTTCTGTGCAGGAAAAAGCCCTACATGTCAATATCTTGGATAGAAGTAGAGTATATACTCTACTTCTTTTGAAAGAAAACTGCTTAGGTAAGCAAATAGCTCTGATTTGTCAATGTCACTGAATGAAAAATGAAGGCTATGACCTCTTAGGAAGTCTGTAGTTGTAGGGTAGTTGTTTTCAGAACGTTAAATGACTCACAATCAGGAACCTAGAGGGAAATCAAAGGATTCTGCTAGTAAACCAGGCTTCCATTGAGAAAGTCTCCTTCAGGGCCTTGCTTTTCTTAAAGAACCCACAAGGGGAGCATGTTAGTTAGGTTTTCACTGCTGGGACGAAAACACCTGACAAGAACAACTTAGAGCAGGAAAAGCTTATCTGGGCTCGTGGTTACAGAGGTTTAGGCCACGGTCAGCCAACTGATTCCACTGCTCTGAGCCCGAGGTGAGCAGAACATCATGGCAAGATGTTCACCCTTCCCACAGTTACCATCCAGTCCTTTCAATTTATTAATCCATCAAGTGGATCAATCCACTGATTAGGTCACAGCTCTTGTGATCTGATCATCTCACCTCTGAACATTCCTGCATCAACCCAGGGGATGTGAGTGACCACCTTGTGTCCAAGCCACAACAGGGGAGATTTTCACTATTACCAAGACAAAATGGGACTGAGCTGTTATATGGATTCTAAATGTGACCAAACAACAGAATCCCTAACAAAACAGAATCTCTCACTGTGAAATTAATCAGTGAGATTCTGGAGTAGCCCTGTCATTCTTAATATCATCCCAAGTGCTTTCAAAAGTTTAGGGCATGGAATAAGGAAGGAGCTGGAAGAGCTTGTCCTTCAAGGGGTTGGGGGGTCAATGATGGCATTCCACTGCCATCTTTGATTATCTCATGACACTCATCCACAGTTGCCATTTTGATTTTCCACAAAATTCCTGGGCAATTTATTCATTCAAGAGAACACAAGTGTAAGTTCAAGTTGCTTCTGCTGTGTCTCAAGGTCACAGGTCTACCCATGGAGCTTATGTGGCCCTGACCCACATCCTTCCCTGCAGGGACTACCTCTGTGCTCCTGGTGCTATCGGGATGCAGAGGGCTCCCCCTTCACACTAACTGAACTCGGATGAATAATATTAAACTAAAAATATTAACCCAAGGAGCTTTTTAAAGGTTTTAGCTTAAAAACAGAAAAAAAATGAGTAGTGCTGTGTAGATCATGCATTATTAATAGAGCCCACTGACTACTGAAGTAACTTGTTGCATACTTTCTAAAAAATGCTTTCATTGTGGTAAGATAGATGTCACGTGAAGCTTAACATTTCAATCGTTTTCAAGCCTACAGTTCAGTGGCATTAAGTACATTCAGATTATGCATCCGTCCCCACCAGCCATCCTCAGAACTCTTTAAATCCTGCAACTGAAACTCATAGCATGCCTTTTAACAACTCATGAAGTGGGCGACACCCTGTGACGCCCTTCAGTTTGCAAGGAAGAAGGCCCTGAGCATTGGAAAGGTCAAATTGTAGAGGTGTCACTTGATGTGGCACTCCTGGCTTGCACAGACCTACCTCAAGGAATTTTTAAAGCTTGGGCTGCTTGACCTTAAACGCAGCTTAAGAAACACTTCCCATTCAATGGTCACCACTCACGGAAAAGATTCTGTCATTACTGACGTTCTTTCTCTTTGAGTTTTGCTCTGAGGTGGATTACATATGTTCAGAGCTAAAATTTTTGCAGAATACTTCATCAGGAAAAATGCAAAAAGACTGTTTCTTCACCTTCTTGGAAATCAGGACTTTGGATGCAATGGTGCAAAGATCAGGCATGGAGGTACTGGCAAGCCCAGAGGGCATACAGCCTGACGCCCAGAGTGTTCTTCATAAATAGCAGATGGCATTAGTTTCAATCATGGACAAAATATTTGCTTTTCCCTCTTGCTTCCTATTTAGGAAAAGCCCTTTCCTTCAAGGGAAAAAAATATTGCCTAATCTTAAGTATTCTTTGTATGTGCACAATATACATGGATCTGTTGATAATGCAGTCAGCTTTATATAGACAATATGCCCAACTTGGTGTTAGATGAAGGGAAGGTGATGTGAAGATGTGGGTATATAGAAGGAACAAGCTGCAGTCACTAGAGCCAGAAGCAGAATAAACATCAATGGAGACAGGAGATCAAATGATCACCCCTGAGCCTGGAGGAAACAGAGCTCAGGCACTGCACCTGTATAACGGGACAGGGGCCTGGCTCTGTCCTGCAGACCTGCTCTCCCTCTGACTCACTGTGTCAATGCCTGTCAGGGGCGCAGGGCTTGCTGGCTACCCAGCCACCCCACCAGCTCCTCTTCTCCCCAGGTCACCTAACTGTTGCCGGGCTCAGAAGATGCACTCATTTGCATTATTGTAGAAGGACAAAGAAGCCACTAAGAGCTTTTCTGTCTGCCTGGTGCTTAGTGCAGCCTCTTCCATCTGGTCCCTGCTCATTCCAACATGATCAGCTCTTCTCTGATCCCCCATCTTCATGCTCTTGAATTAGATGCCCTCACCTGTGCTCCAATCAGGCCAGACCATCAAGGAGAAAATTCAGACAACCTATACTGCCAGGGAGGTCTACCAGTGTTCTTCAGGAACACACAGAGTGAGCAGGTATATTTAGATTTCCCAGTTTGGATGGTCAGACATTTTGGATCCTGGAATGGTTTGGATAAGAGGTATCCCCCCAAAGCTCCTGTGTTGATGTAGGAACGTTCAGAAGTAAAATGACTCGATTGTGAAAGCTGTCACCTAATCAGTCCAACTTACTGTGAATGGACTAACTATGTGGTAACTATAGACAGGTGGGACATGGCTGGAGAAAGTGGGTCAATGGGGGATGTGCCCGGGAAGAATACAGCTTCCCTGTGGCCCTTTCTCCCTCCCCCCCCCTCCTTCCTGGCCATCATGAATAGAACAGTGGCCCTCTGCCATGATGTTCTGCCCCACCGTGGGCCAGAGCAATGGAGTTGGCCAAACATGGACTGAATCTCTGAAGGCATGAGCCCAACTTTTCTCCTCTAAGTTGATCTTGTTGGTTATTTGGGTCACAGCATCAAAAAATTGACTAACACAGATACAAAATTCTTTGAAAAGAGATATTTACTAAAGGGGATATTATGTGGAATACAAATGAGGGGGAAAAACACTTCTTTTACTAAAACTACTTTTAAAAAATCCTAACGACTAACATAACTTAACAGTCATATCTTACACCTAGACACCCTGTCTCCAGTTGCTAACAAAGGGCACCTTCTGAAAAATGTGTTATTAAGTGACTCTGTCATATAGTGATCATTAGAATGTACTTAACACAAACTAAGATGGCTGTGATGTCCCTAAGTCATACAGTCCAATGGGACCACAATCACATATGGCTGTTTTTGTCTAAAATTTCATTATGAGGCAAATGACTGTATTTTCACATAATATTAATTATTCCTACTGAAGGACTTAATATCTGTGGATATTACTTGTATTCCAAAGTAAAATGGTGATAAGATGACCAGTACTGAGAAATAATTCGGCTGAATTTCAATACAGATGAAAGGTAATTCTTTGAAACGAAACTTGGGAGAAGATAAAGATAAAACTTGGGAGAAGATAAAGATAACCGATGATATAATTAAAGCAAAACTCATCCTCTTTGCCAGAAAGTTAAAAAGTTACAAAACAAACTCACACAATATTATTCAGGGGATACGTTTTTTCTTTGCATAAAACATTCTAATGGAGCAAGAGATCCAGAACACAAACAAAACTCCATACACAGTACCAAGAAATAATGAGTCCCACAAGGAAACACACAGCAAAGGAAGAGACAGGGATGAAGGATGGATGAGGTGGAAGGGTTGTGTGTATGTGTGTTCGGGCCTTGAATAAAAGAATTTTATGCAGAAGAGAATATTTATCTGAGAAATGAACCGAGGAAGTTATATATGCTAAGTTACCTAGGGAAAGATTTCAAAGGGACTGAACAGATACTACAAAAGACGGACCTCACTTGACACCTTTAAAGAGCATCCAGAAGCACAGTGTAGCATAAAATGTTATGAAGCCAGAGAGAAGCAGTGAATACAGTCAATTTTGCTTCCTTTAATCTACAGAAGTTCTTTCTTGAAAACAACTTCAATTGTACGGTACACAAAATCCATGGTCATTTGCAGCAAGAATTAAAGAAAATAAAATTCCATGAATTTTGTAATTGGAAGCCATATGCAATAGTCCAGGGGAGGACTGAGAGGCAAGCCGTAGTGGTAATGGGGAAGTGATGGAAGCTGACAGACCCCACATATTTTCAAAGGATTTGGGATTGACAGGATACACTGATGGAGCCAATGTGGGGTGTGCAGGAATAGAGGTCACTGGTGACTCCAAGGATCTTGGCTCAAGCAGCTGGTAAATATGGCAATATTTACTGACAGGTGGATGCCCAGGGGAGATAGGTTTGGTGGTGGGGAGGGTGTGGATGACAATAATTTGTGTTTAAGCATGCTCATTTTCTTATATTTTTGACACCCAAACAGAAATGGAGTTTGATGCTTACGGGGAAAGCTTGAAGCCAAGTGGAAGGATTGGATAAGGATCTGACCATAGCCAATCCCAGCCTGTAGAAAATTTCATGAGGAATTAAAGACTGATCTATTTCTTTACAGGTTTGGTTCTTAAGTCTCACAGAAATAAGTGGAAAATTGACACTAGGGATGATGGCTTGTGGCTGTAACAAAATACCTGAGAAAAATAACTTAAGGAAAGAAATATTTATTTTTAGCTCACAGCTTCTGAGGTTTCAGTCCATGATCACTTGGGTCCAATGATTCTGGACCTCTGATGAGCAGAAAGAGATGGAGGAAGGGGCTGCAGATGCATCTAATCCCCAAGACCACATCCTCAAGGACTCACTCCCTCCATCCAGATCTCACCTCCTACAATAATCACCACCTTCAATAGTTCATTCAGCTATGAACCCAACAATGGATTAATCCATTCCTGGGGCCAGAATCCTCCTGATATAATCACTTTCCAAGAGCCAAAGCCTTTGGGGGACATTCCAGATCCAATGCATGACATCTTGACACCTGATTTGTTTCAGATTCAGATTGTTTTTCTTTCAGATTTTAGGAAGGTCCTATACTGCATACACCAAGTATCAGTGACTAGGCGGAAATCTTACACATGACTATTTCTGCAATAAAACACATGGATATTCACATTAAGCAGGATAAATAAAGAACATAAACAGCCCCAAAGTTGGAACATTCAGATTTTGTTGCTATATGAGTTTGGGTTTTATCATTTTAATCACTTTGCTTCTGGAATTAGGCATTGCAGAGAAGCAAGTGTGGATCTTTAATAATAGAAAACATTAGTGTAGCTAATGAATAGACCCAGGCCCAAAAAATTAAAAAGCCATTAAAAAAACAGGATAAGGAGAGCATCCAAGAAATATACGAGGTTGGAGAATAAATTTTTAATGTGTCCTTAACATAAAAATAAAAGAAATAGGCTTTTTAGAAGAGATCTGGAGACACATTCTGTTTTCCTGCAAGAGGAAGGTTAATGCAATAAATCTAAGGCAAGCACTGCAGCCAGTCTGAATCTGTGCTAGAAAAAAAAAATGATAGTAAGTTTACAAAAACATGCAGTTTTCTTTAATCCATAGTGTAAATAATTTTATACATAAAAACCAAATCTCTTTAAGCTAAATTTTAACTCCATTCATGAAATCTAGAATTATTGCCTAGATAAAGGGTGAAAGCTCATATAAGATATGCAATCTATTATTACAGCAGCGATGACAAGACTATATAACAGCCAATATCAACTCATCCTTTTAAGAAAATGATAAACCTAAGACAATCAATGAATTTTATTTCTGAAAAAGTAACTGATACAGAACACACCAGAGAGGCCATACTCATCAAGAATATAATCGTGATTCAGCTTATATTTTCCTAGAAGATATTATTAAAGTCTACCAATCACTTACTTATTTACTAAAAGCAGGAATGGATGATTGAACAAAGAAAAGGTCCCTTGGATGCTGAGGTAGGTGGAGAAACTCAGCTATCTGCAGAGGCATTTCATAATTCAAACGTGAGACCCTCGCTCTTGGCTATTTTATAACTTTCATGAAACTCCTCATAGTCTCCCCATCTCAGTATGGCCAGTCCTCTTGCATCTCGGAGTTCATGTTACTTCTGCTTTCTAGGACACCTACTTCATCACTCTGCAGCACTCCAAACATTCTCTTCAAGGCCTGTCTAAGCTCCATTCTGCAGTCCCTGGGGTCTGTGTCTCGTAGGTGAACACCCAATAATCATCTCTGGCTGGTCTGTGGGTTCCATCTCTTTAGCATTAACTTTGGTTCACCCTACAAAATTCTGTGCAATCAGAGTAGGCACTGAATTTATTAAATGGTGACTATTTGCAGGTCAGAGGGATGGAGGATGAAGGGAGAGCCATGACAAAGCCCTGTCCTCAAACACTTCTTGGATCAAAATGGCGGAAGGAACCAGATCCTCACAGTACCATGCATCCTGGTTTTAGTGCAACCATGTCCTAGACAAGTGCAGGGCTGGGAGAGACTACAGTCAGTGTGGTTGCTCAAGAAAGGCATCCTGGGAGAGGATGAATCCCACTCATTAATTCAGAAAACATTTGCTGATCTTCTGGTCTCTACATGGAAGAGTTAAACTCCATGGAATGCACTTATTTCCTAGAGCCATTATAACAAAGTACCTCACACAAAGTAACTAAGCTCCCAGAGGCCAAAAGACAGAGCTGACCACAGGGCAGCTACCTCTACAAGCACTTGGGAAAGACCTGTTCCACGCCTGCCCACCTCCTAGCTTCTGGTGACCTCAGTGTTCCTTGGCTTGTAGACGTCTTACTTCCTCTTCATGGAGTGTTCTTTCCCTCCATGTGTGTCCATCTTTGTGTTCAAATGTCTTCATTTTAGGAGGAGTCATATTGGATGAAGACCAACCCTATTGACCTCATTTTAATGTGGTTGTAAATATCCAATTTCCAAATAAAGTCACCTTTCAACATACTGTAGGTTAGAATTCCAGCATGTGTTTTGGAGAAGCACAAGTCAACCCAAACCAGAGATGCAGAAAGACACGACGAGTTCAGAGGACGCTCACGCTGTGATGTGGCTTCAGGAAAGGAAACCAGTCACTCCAGAGAAGCTCAGCTCAGCCCAAGGGGATGGTAGGTGGGGACTGGCATTTGGTGCTACTTACACTATTTTGGATTAATAAGGACCTTATTCTTCACATTATTTCTCCCTAAGCATATAACCTTTTAGAATAAGATTTTTTAAAAAAAGGAAACAGGGAAAGAAGGGAGAGGAGACAGATGGTGTTGATTTTAGAATATCTCTTTTATAGGGAAACCATCCCCAACCTTTTAAATAGCCTTCATCAATGCAGAGCAAGATTTCAAACACATCTGAGTTACTTCCAAACCTTAGGTACCAAATTATTTTTGCAATACATTTCAATTAGTTAAATACACAATAAGTTAAATATTCACAAAATTAAAACAAAAATTATTCCTCCAAAAAGGCTTTGAGACATAATCACCAATAGAAATGCCACCATCGTGAGGAAATTCAAAGTCTTCTGGAGGATCTCACTGAGATCTACAGCCTGGAATTTCTCAATGTATCTACATAATAAAGAAAACACGATTTTTCAAGTTCAAAGCCTGTGTTCTTGAACCTGTCCTACATAGAGAATCTGCTCATTTATTAAATTTTAAAACTTCAGTATCTTTCAGAAGCATGGGATTAAATCAGAGAAAATGAAAGAATAAATTCAATATACTAATGTGAAATCATGCAGAGGCAATGCTAAAATATATTATTCAACAAAACAAGGAAAATTACATAGGATTTGTATTATTCTTAATCTTCCACACTACTTAAGGATATAGTAACAAGAGGCTCTTTCAATATTTTCTTTGAAATGGGCAACTTGCTTTCACATAAAATTTTTTTTCAAAGTAATTCTTAAAATCCTTTTTCTCAATAGAAGTATCTTTTGCAAATATCTTTCCCCATTCTGTAGGTTATCTCTTCACTGTTCACTGCTTCCTGTGTTGTATGGAAGCTTCTTAGTCATAATCTGATTTTTCTACTTGTAGTTTTGTTGGTTGTGATTTTGGAGTTTTCTCCAAAATATCCTTTCCCAAACTAATACCCTGATTTAGTTACTACTCAGTGCATACATGTATCTAACAGACTGTACTTCCTATATGTGTAATTGTTATGTGTCAATTGAAAACAAAATAAAAAGTGTACATGAAGACTGTTTCTCTTTATGGGTTTGCAGCAACGAGTAGTGATTCTAATTATTGGAAAACATACCCAGATGCTCTCTTCTCGTTGATATTGCTTCCAGTTCCTCCCACTGTCACTGAACATCAGGAGGTAGCTGGTCACCCAGTCGGAGCTCCCGTATCCACCCTGGGTGGCCACAGCGGTGACCTCCATTCTCTCTCCAAGGTCAATCTGCAGCCATTGGTATTTATTTGACACAAGTGGGGTCCATCCACCAGCTCCTTTTTTGAGGCAGAAAAAAGAAGGGGAATGGTAAGGAGGAGGAGGAAATAACTTAGCATACCTGTTCCTGGAGTAGCAAACAGTCAGCTTAGAAGTATACATAAACTTGAGAAAATCATAGATTCGTGTTAGAAAAAAAGAAACTGAACGAGGATGGACCCTACATTCTCCTCACATTTAGCTAGATGACTCCTGCCATTCAGAGGGTCCCACTGAGTGGAAGAAGTGTCTGATGTCATGTGGGCAGCCAGTTCATCATTCCCGTCATTCCTGGGGGACCAGTTTTGTCCTTTGTCAAACATAAGAGACTAAATTCCTACAGTAAGGCACAGTATTGAGCATTAAGTAAATGAAAATAGTCAAAACACAGTCCTTGCACTCAGACTGCCTACAGTCGAGGCAGACACTAGTTCACGGGGCTGGTGGCTGGGCTCTGGGGTAAAGCACCTGTTTTGCATTCAAGAGGCCCCAAGTTAGATCTTCAGTGTCACAAAAAATTAAAGGGATTTCAAACTACAGCGTACTTGTGAACAGATCTCATTTATACATGGAATTTAAAGAAGTGGATCTCAGAGGTAGAGAATAGAACAGGGTCACCAGGGACTGAGGGTATGTGATGGAGAGACAATGGTAAAACCTGAAAATTAAAAAATGAATGAACAGGTCCAGAGCAGGGAGTGGAGGAGGGAGTCCCCGGCAGGGCTGTGGGCTCTCTGGCTGTAGCACAGGGAGATGGGGAGAGCCCCACAGAGTGCCTGTGTCTTAGACAATGAGAAGTCTGCCAAGTATCATGAATCGAGCACAGAGTCTGCTGGGCACAGAGTCAAGATTCTGCTCTTTTTGTTTTGACAAAGGTCACACGGGAACCAAGAATAGCAATGGCTGGTGAGGTCTTATTGATGCTTGTCATTTTTCTGGTCAAATAAATAAAATGGGAGATATTTCTGAACTACTGTTTCTTTAATAATCAACATTCTGGACACTGCTATTTTCTAACTCGGGGTACGTGTCTTTTTATTAGGGATTATTTTTATAACTATACCCTAATTTGTAAAATATTCAGTACCATGTCCAGCATAATGTAAAGGTTCAAAAAAGCTTGTTATTGTTGACATAACTGGGAAAAGAAATGAATGAGGGGATGATATTACACCATTATATGATGGGATGTAGGAGTGCAGAGAACTGTATTTATAGGCACCTCTCTGAATTGATAAGCACAATTTAAATACTATGTGCTTATGAGCTCAAATTTTACAGATTCTTTAGAATTCAGGTTCTAAGATTTCTTTTCTTTTTCTTTCTTTTTTTTTATCAATCTATGTTCAAAATATTTTCCCTTTGAATGTACCATAAGCACAAACCTTTTTGATCCAGACTCTGAAGATATATATGTGTATATATGTATATATATGCACACACATATATTTATACATATACTTACAGATACTGATAGATAGATGGTAGACGGATGGATGGATAGATAGATAGATATGGGGGGGGGGGAGTTGCTTTGCTTTTTATTGCTCTGTACTTTAACTTGAAGATCCTGGGAGGTAGCCAAGCATGGTGGTACACACCTGTAATCCCAGCAGCTCTGGAGGCTGAGGCAGGAGGATCAAAGCCAGCCTCAGCAAAAGTGAGGCCTTAAGCAACTCAGTGAGAACCTTTTCTAAATAAAATCCAGGTAAGCTGCTTATCTCCTAAGGCTACCTTTGGAATTAAATGACAAAATTCCTGTAAAGTGAACTCTGTGCCTGACCCAAAGCTCTCAATGGTTAAAAATTGAGAGATGTTGCACAAGAGTGGAAATGGGTAGGTAGTGCTCTCTGACTGCCTGAAAAGTGAAGTATGCTGGGAGGATCAGGAGTGGGGAAGAAACCACGGGAGCAGTTTCCACTGAGGTGCACATAAGGTGTCTCCCAAATCCTTGCACTGTCTCTGGCAGGGACAAATGTAAATTGTGCTGCAGATCATCCAAGATTCAATCTTCCCTCATGTAAAAGAGCATGCTGTGTGAATGGAGGATGATCCCCATGTGCAGAAGGACCCCTACTGTGCCCACCTCCTACCTGTGAGTGTCAGAAAAGTAGGGGAGACTTCAGTGGCCCAATGTGCAGAGTTGGCCACCATTAAGTCACTGTCTTCTAGACAACATCCCAGACTCTTTTATTGGGGGAGATTGGGGATGGGTTCTGGGGATGGAACTCAGGAGCACTCAACCACTACCCTTTTTTATTTTGAGACAAGGTCTCCCTAAATTGCTAAGTCTCCCTAAGTTGAACTTGTGATCCTCCTGCCTCAGCCTCCTGAGCTGCTGGGATAACAAACTCTTAATAGCATATTATTTTGAAGGTGCTGATGGGACATGAAGGTCCTATGTAGATGCACAAAGGATGTAATGTAGGTTTGGAGTGGAGTCGGGTACTCCGGAAGTGCAGGCAGTGTGACACTCCATCCTCCTGGTCAGACAAGGCCCAGGATCCTACAGCGGATGCACAGTAAGAGTGAGGGTTTATCTGTTGGCACTTTCCTGTTGAGATCTACCAGATCCCTGAGGTTGGGGTTTGGATGGGGAACAACACCAGAAAGCTCCTGTATTGAAACATCGTCCCTATTATGGATTAGATAGGATGTGTCCCTCCAAAGCTCAGGTGTGAGACAATGCAATAACTTTCAGAGGTGAAACGATTAGAAGGAGAGCCTTAACCTAATCAGTGCATTGACCCTCTGATGTGGATTAGCTGTGTGGTAACTGTACGAGGTAGAGAGTGGCTGGAGGAGGTAGGCGATCAACCCAATGGATTAATAGTTGTCCAATGAATTCATTGTTAGATACTTTGTTCACTATGATGAGAAGCTAACATACCACTCTCCCAAGTCCACGTAAGGTTTAATAACTGTGAAATCCTTCCACGGTTCACCTAACAACAAAGAGTCCCAAAGGTACAACACTACTGAAACTGCATTTCTTTTCCTGTTTTTTAATTTTTTTAAACAATTGTTTCACAGAAGAGTTGGAAAAAGGCGAAAGAGATGCTATTAACCAATCCCTCTCCCCAATATTATTGTACATTGGGAATTTTATACATTTCACTTGAGACCTCAGAGGAACTATTAAGTATTTTGGATTTTCCCCCTCATCATTAGCTAGCATTGATGGTATAGTCCATGTTCTTTGACTGTATATTTTTGTTAAAAAAAAAAAAATTCTGTATTTTCATTCCCTCTCACCCCAGGTCCAGAAAAGTAATCAACACAGAAACACATGTGGAGAAGGAGAATGAGAGAAAATGAATCAGCCTGTTCCTGGTGTGCTGCCCTGGGATCATGAGTTATCATTAGAAGAAAGAGAAACCCTGGTCATCCCTGTCCTCTGTCACTCACAGTTTGCTAGATTGTTTTAATAAGGGCACTCCTGCTCACAGACAGCAATACATTCCAGTTACTCCATTGTACCTGTGCCAAGAGGCAGTATTCAGATGCAAATCAGCCATCCCGTTCAGCCACTGTGGATAAAGTAATGAACCCTGGAATTAGAAGAACTGCACCAGGTGTGGCAGCCTCAGGAAACCTGCAATCCCAGCTGGGCTTCAAGGATGTGTTGCTTTGCAGGTGACTTAATTACACACTGAATAGTCATGGTGGGAAATAGAAAATCACTGTCCCACCGCGCTGGTCTAGTTGCTTTCATTAAAGGCAGCTTTGGTGGTTGGTAATGAAGGCCACACTGGAGTCATGGAAAAAGAAAGTTGGCTGACTCTACCAACGGGTGTGTGGCAATTGCCCCGTCATCTGTCTCTGGAACAAAGTTGTCCTTTGTTGTTTAATTAATTAGTTGTCTTTTGTTGTTTAATTAATTATTTTTTTGGCATTGTAGTTGTTTTTGTTTAAAACTGTAGAGCCTGGAGTGCGGCTCTGTGGTAGAGAACTGGCCTGGCATGCACATTCTTCCCCCTCACCACACACACAAATAATAAAACATTAAAAGGACAACACTAACCACTCTCACAGGATTGCAAGGGGAACCACGGAGCCATTGATGCTAAAGCACTTTGGAACTGAAAATTTTTATACAAATGTGATGTCATATTCAATTTTTGTTTTCTTTAAATTAAAACTAATGAAAGTGTTTGTGCAAACGGTAGAGTCAAGATTACACACCAAAAAATTCCACTTAACCTGGGAGCATCTTTGCATAGTCTATTTGATGGTCACTAAAGCTAAAGACACCTAAAAGGCACTGGGCATGTGCCCCCAGCTCATCCCCTAAGCTTATCACTGGCTCCACTCCTCCTCTTCACCCTCCTCCCTCCCCTGCATTCTGGCAGGACAATGCATCTGAGCTAACTGAGGTGTCACAAAACACTCAATGGAACTATAGGCAGAGAGCTCAGCCTGTAGTCAATCCTTAGAACCTGTGATGATCAGAACGTCATCCCACCCATTCATTAGGTATGTTCTGACAGGTGCATTTCACTACCTGAATGAGATTAAGCAAAGTCCAGGAACTAAAGATTTCCCTCCTGATTGCTATCATGTGATGAACGGCAGAGGCTGCTTTTTAAAGGGCAGTTATTTTGTGAAGACTGACTTGGGGAGCACAACAGGAATGCTGAGCTTCGCTACCATATTGTTTCCATATGAGCACATGACTTGGCACTTGTTTCATCCACGATTTTCTCCATTGTTACACCTCAGAGCTCTGAGGAAATGTTTGAAGTTTTGCCACTTATTTTGCAATGGAAATGGAAAGAAGAGAAATGAAAAACAGTGAGGCATGCATTGTGTGCTGAGAATGCTACTAGGTATTTCCATCCACATTATCATTTTTTATTTCTAAAAGCATCCAGTGATTCAGCTTTATTGCAACCATTTTACTAATGAGAAAATAATAAACAATTAATTTACATACATGTAAAGATATTATTTTAAAAATCAGCTCCTCTTTCATTTTTTAATCTCATCCAGGAACATATTCACATGAGTTATCAATCACTTAGTGCTTTTTGTTTATAAATAACCTGGGTGAATTTGGTCACTATTTTGTAAGTTTTCTGTCTGGGTAGACAATCACATTTTACTACCTGAAAGTGTGAATGAACAAGTTGAGTAGAAATCCCTCAGCAAAAACCATATTGCTTCTAGTTTAAAAAAAAAAAAAAAGCAATAAAATTCCCATTACTATAGTACATATAAGAGGTGGCACTGTAAGAGCATACTGACTTTATTAATAAGGGAAGTTATGCAAAAGTAAATCATCATCATCATCATTATCTCCATCACCACCATCACCACTATCATCATCATCATCACCACACATCACCACCACCATCATCATCACCACCACCACCATCACTATCATCACCACATTCACCTCCACCACCATCATCACCACCATCACCAACATCATTACCACCATCAGCACCATCATTACCACCATTATCACCACCATAACCAACATCATCTCTATCACCACCATCATTACCACCATTATCACCACCATCACCATCATCATCTCTATCACCACCATCACCATCATCATCTCTATCACCACCATCACAATCATCATCTCTATCACCACCATCATCATCACTACCACCACCATCATCACCACCATCATCAAATCACTATCATCATCACCACCATCACCATCATCACTACCATAACCATCAACACCATCATCACCATCACCATCACCACCATCATCAGCACAACCATTATCACCACTATCATCATCATCATCCTATGCATTCCTCAACATGTGATGAGTACCAAGACTAAAAGGTACCCAAGAACACAAACTATAAATAAACAAAGTAAACATACAAAGCTAACTACCAGTAGGGGATTCTAGCAATCCATCAAGTAAATAATTAAATTGATCTCATCACAAAGAGATAATTTCCTATAAGACAATTGTTTCAAATGTGATTTTATCCAAATATGTTTGCTTTTTTCCTCATGTAATTGACTCTTAATACACTGCAGAATCATTACTGATTTCAGGTGTTGCCAGTAGGTAAACAGGCAGCAGGAGGTGAGAGATGAGAGTGGGTCCATCACCACTCCTACATTCCAGTGTGATTTTTAAGTATTTCTAGGGAAGGAGTAGGGTGGATTTTAAGTGAACTTCCTTATCCCACTTCTGAGATTTATGGGCTTTGTCAGTAAGTCTGCCTTTTTGTTTAGGTAATTTAAACATTTCCTTGAGGCCTGATTTCATTAGATTTTTTTTTAATGAAGCTCTAACCAGACATGTGCAGAATTTCAAGTATTACAGTCTTTTTAACCAAGTAAAATATATACTTATCCTGCCAGAGAATCTATCTTTTCACTCTGGTCTTCTTTTAGCTATTTTTCTTCTACCTTGGAAGACTGATGTAGGAAGAACATTCAACCTCCCAAAAATATGTTCATTAGGAAGAATTACCCTTACCTATGGCTCAGATCTCAGAGTGTATGGAACAACTTATAGAATTTATTATCTTACAAAATGCATTTATACCCTCTGATAGCCTGAAAATTAACAAATAATAGATGAAGCAAATAAAATCGAAGAGAAGATGATAGACTTAAAAATTAACCATACAATCATATTAAATATAAATGGTATAAACACTGTTAATTAAATGTCAATGGTGTCAGATTAGATCCAACTATGTGCTACCTACAAGAAATATACTTTAAAAATAAAAACACAAATAGGTGAAATGTAAACAAATGGAAAAAAGATATCATCATGCTAACACTAATCAAAAAATATACATATATGGATTGATGTTATTAGACAAAGTAGATTCCAGAGAAAAGTTATTGCAAAGGATAAAGAAGAACATTTCATAATAAAAAGATGCTCAATTGTCAAGAAGTTCTAATAATCCTATACATGTAACAACAGAGCTTCAAAATACATGCAGCAAACCTGATGAAACTGAAAGAAACAGACAAATCCACAATTATAGTAAGAGACTGTATTATCTTTCTCTCAATGATTGGCAGAACAGAAAGGCAGAAAAAGAGCATAGAGACATCACTATCAACCAGTATGATTCTTTGATATTTATGAAATATTCCATCCAACAATAAAATAAATAGTATTTTCAAATTCACTTGGAAGTTTCAAGGAAATAGACCATATTCTTAATCATAAACATGCTCAATAAATTTAAAATGATTTAATTAATGCAAAGGATATTGTCTGTGATATGCAACATATTTAAATTAGAAATCAATAAAGATCTTTGGAAATTTGAGAAACATTAAGAAACTTAACTACCAGACTAAATGATCCATGAATCAAAGAAAAAACTAAAAGAGAAACCAGAAAATATTCTAAATGGAATGAAAGTAAAAATACAACATATCAAAATCTATGAAATGCAACTTCTAAGCATCTGTCCAAAGAAATAAAGAGCTACAAGGAGTCTCATTCCCACCTGTTATAGTCAGGTTTGTAAATTGCTGACACCTTCCCAGAGCAGGCTGGTGGGACAGGGAGAAATCCTCAGGCACCTCAGAGGCTAGGGGTGTTCACCCTGTTGCAGGTATTTCCTCCACTGGGCACTGACGTCAACACTCAGGCCCTCCACTGAGAGCCCCACTGGGCACTCGCAGAAAATACCAGAAAGAGCCCCTGAGGGTTAAACCACTCAGCCTTTATCCTTCCCCATCTCTGCTGCATCTTGGTTTTGAGGTATGTGGTTCCATTCATCTCCGTAACTGTGTGTAGTTCAATAAAACCGCCATTGTGCATTTTTCATACACTCACTGTGTATAGGATAAGATATGGAATCTCAAAATGTCACTTGAGCAGGCAAGGAAGGCACCTTTCTTTCCTATTTAATGCCATCTGGTATCATGCAAAGAAACTCAAGGGCAAAATGCTCAGAAATAACAATTTCAGTGAAGAATAAATCTGTCTGCATGTGATTCATTGTTCAGTCAACTATAAGTCTCAGTCCATTCTCTTCCAAATATACATTTCCCTAAGTATTAGGCTGTTGAAGTAATTATAGTTTGTAAAGTCGCAGGAACACTTTGTATGAGATGATACATGCACTTATTAATTATTGCATGGAATGTGGTAACATCTCAGTATGTGCTCTAAATATTATCATAACGTAAGTGCTGTTGACAAATAACTCAACAGGTAATGCACACTAGGGTGCTGGGAGCCATTAGCCAAGTAGGTATGACAATTTCCTTGCCAGCGTACCCCATGTTGCTTAGTGGAAGGACTCGTGGAAATAGGACATTTTGCAGTGACATTGAATGTAGGTGACCTTGCTCAAGGACCAGGGCGGATTAGGGTGTTCCCGGTTTAGGATAATCGGGTTTAGGGCGTTCCCAGTTTAGGTTCCAGGTTTAAGGTTTAAGATTATTCCTGCTGGGAATAGGGCGTATCCTGCTGCCTGAGTTCCCCTTGAGTTCTCAAGGGATTCAGACAGTTTTTTTTGGGAGACAGAAGCCCAGTGGGGGTGGATTTTGGGCAGAGAACGTGGATTTCCCCAGAACGTGTTTGTAGATGGCTGGTGTGAGTTCGGGAATAAAGAGTTGCTGTTTGAATCTACAAGCTGTGTGGTGGCTCGTGATTGTGTGCCCAGCCAGACTGTGGCATTTGTGCCCAGCCAGACTGCGGCACTAGGGAAAAAGCAATTCCACCAAGGTTGTCCTATTGAACTCTTTGTGGGAAATAATGACCACCTCAAAAGAATCCAACTGCCACGCACGATCATGAAGGAAAATGGGCCAATCTCCATCACATGCTGCAGAAATTCAAGAGTGCCTCATATAATGCTGACTTAGTGACTAAGGTATCTGGTTACAGAACCCACTGTGGTGTTTTACCAGCTCCTGTTATTGGCCATGGTTCTTTTAGGTCAGCTCTGTAGCACAAATTAAACTCCCATTCAGTAAGTTGGCGTTATTTTAAAATCACTGGCTTTACAGGAAACAGTAAAGAAAGTACAGAGACATAACATGTATTCATCTTCTACTTTCCCCCAACAGTTACAACTTATATAATTATATTAGAATATCAAAACCAGGAAAATAATGTGTCTGTGAAGTTCTGTGTCACTTCGTAACATGTTGAGAGTCCTGTCACCACCAGCATAATTAAGAAAGAGACCCATCTCATTGCCACAATGCCCCTCCTCATTGTTACTCTTTATAGTTAAGCAGCAGCCACTCATTTTGACCCATCTGTGCAGATCCTTCCTCTATGCCCCAGATTCTCTCTTTTTTCCCCCCATTCCTCAGATCCTCAGTTTCCTAACTGGTCCTCCTTCTCTTCTCCATTTTTTTTTCATTCTTATGTTTGTTTGCTATATATCATACTGTTTTAGAAACATATGTAGCTGGAGCAGTAGGGCAAGGATATGTACTATTTTTCCAGAAGCAGAAGGGGCAATACCATTAATAATCCAGTCACCTCTGGTAAAGAGGAAGCTTCCTGTTCGAGCTCACATCTGTGCTAAGTATTGCATGACAGCTGAGTTATCATGTATATCACTGGATTTTTTTGAATAAGGAAAAGTAAAGGGAGAAAATTTCATAAGAAAGAATGCATGGTGTGGAGACCCTAGAAAGGAGTGTGATGACGTTCCTCTGTGGGAATAGCTTACAAAGCTAAGGAAATGTAGTACCTTTCATATTATTGCTAAATATAATATAATATTGCTGTGGTCATTTAAGTCTTAGAGTGAACATGCAACCCAGAAATTCCACTCCATGGAAATATGCATCCACTCTAAAATTTGAATATTCATAGCAACATTACTCATACCAGAAAAAAGTAGAAGCGACTCATATGTACATCACTAGTGAATAGATAAACACAATGTGGCATAGCCGTAAGTTAATTACTATTTAACAAAGAGATGCCTCACAAAACCATGGAGTCTTACACTCAGTTCTGTCTTGAAATATTGCATTGTGCAGAGCAATGGAAACTTCTCATAGTCAGAGGCCACATGCTATAAGAAACCAGGTCAGGGTCATTTCCTACAATGTAAAGATTTTTCTTTTGTTTAGTAACTTGATTTTTAGGTACAGTGCTAAGTTTTCAGTAGGAGCTATCACTTCTAAAGTAAGAAATACATATCTCAACATTGAATGACACACACAAATATCCTGAACCATTCTGTGGAGAGTGGTTTATTTGAATCATGGCCTCTGACTCCCTCAGGGATAGCTTTGGGCTGACAAAGCTAACTGTTTGAAGTTGCAGGTCAAGATGCCCCAGTTGCTATGGTGATGTGGGGTCCCGGTGGGGTGCTACACGTGAAGCTGTGGGGCTGTATCTATTTTGGCCTTGAGTTCAACACCTTCTCCCAGGGATAGTGAATTCTGAGCAAAACAAGATGACCCTAATGTCTTGCTAGCCCTGTGCCCTTCAGATTGTCTGCTTTGCTGAAACTTCCCCACAATTAACCTCTCAATGTTACCAACTTGCCGAGCTAGCTTTGGGTCAGCCAAGCCTCACCAGGGCTTGGCTACCCACCTGGCCCCAGTCTTTTCTCCATGTCTGTTTGTCTTTTCTTCATCCCCCATTGCTCCTACACAGCCAGTATATCCATGCACAGGCCAGGCATGAAGCCTCAGCACCATTCACTTCCCTCTTTAATTGGAAGCATTAGGCAAATATTTTCTCTGCCTCTTCATCACCTAGAACCTAGGCAGTGTTTTAAGGAAGCATGATTGTGGGCAGACATCTACGTGGTGATGGATGAGAACGGAGGAAGAAAATACCCGGTGTGTCTCCATTTGCTTTGTGTTTGCAGGAAATCACTCAGGCTTCTGGATTTTCCCTTTTGATGAAACTAATTCCTATGCAATTCTAATTTCCAACCTGACCTATGGGCCTGCTGTTCTCTGGCTGGACTCTTCACATCAGAGCTCGTGGTTTTCAGTATGAAAGCGCTCCCTGAGTCCCTGATAAAGGATTGCCTCTGGCTGTGAAGGAGACTTAAGGCAGCACTTATTGGTGGGGAGAAAAAGGACAAAGCACACACATGCTTTTGCCTAGGCAGTTTCAAATTGTTTCTGCAAGACTATTCATTTCATCTCGACTCCTGCCCGCCATGTCACACTGACAGGAGGGTGTGCAGTCACAGAAATGGAAAGCAGGTTCCAAGAAAATGCTACTGAGAAAACCCAAAAAATGCTCACAATTAAAGGTATAATGATCATAAAAATGATAATTTTGATAAGCAAATAGGATAACTGAATACCAGCATGTATTAATGTTTTATTTTTGAAGCTTTTAAAGATCTAAATAACCTGAAATTGCATAGTTTGCTTAAGAATATGGTTAAAAAGAATGAAAAAGAGAGCTGAACTTTTTCTTTTCTTTCTTTCTTTTTTTATTTTTTTAATTTTTACTTATTTGCCTTTTATTGTTTATAATGTACCATCATATTTTAAGAGTTTTGGTTTTGTAAAAAAATTTAGCAATTTCCCATTCTAACAACTACCAATATAAATTCAATGACCACAAGTCAGTTTTATGGTTAATCTCAAATTTTAAGAACTTGAGATGGAGCTGGGAGATCACACATGCACACACACATACACACACACACACACACCCAGACACACATACAGTTATTTGTGTACATTTATTTAACATCTATCAATTTTGAAAAATTAAGTAGGCAAAATTAATCATACAATTGGGATTAGCTTTTCATCCCTTTGTGTTTCTTTGCATAAAGAGGTAAAGGCTGTGCAGTTTCTAGATTAGAATGGAATACATACATTCCCAGACTTCAAGTCAGGAATTTCTAAAAGAAATGTGAATTTCAATTGTGACTACTATAAATTAGGAGTATTAAAATCATATTTGTGACTGTTAATGCTTTTAAGAAACACTACTCTTTACATTTTTGGGTTATAATTACTACCTCTTTACAATATTCATTGATGAGGTATCTGATAAGAAGACAGAGCAGACTGTGGGTGAGTTGGTCACACCAGGACCCTGTGGCTTGGGTACCTCCTCTTTGGCCCAGGTGGCACTATTCTCTCCCAGTCCTCCCACTTTCTACAAAGCCTCAAAGACTTCCATCTTCTTGTCGCAACTCTTTTCAAAAATGCATTTTACATTAATTTTACATTAATTTATCCAATGTTTTGAGTGCCTGAATCATCGTGTGAATTCCATTTCATATCTATTGATATCTTAAACCATAAAAGTCCCTTATTCTGGCTTAACGGAAATCACAGATCAGTTAACTATCTTTGCAATCATTAGAGGGTATCTTCCTAACAGCTTTTCTCTAATAGGAAAGAGGGAGTGATGAGATGGTACACATGAACTTCTTCATGGAAGAAAGGTAAGAAGAGCCATGTTGTTTAAGACTCCATAATGAACTTCCTAAATCAATCATAGTTTAATTATTTTTTTAACTTCAGTTCCATGATCTTCAAGACCTGACCTAAGCAGCTCCTACCCTAAAGGCCAATCAACAATTTTTAAAAGCAAAACCTGTAATATCCAAGGAATTGCCAGCACAATCATCATCGTCGTCATTTTGCATCCTACGATCTGAACCAGAGGGAGATTGTTACATCCACTGACATTCATAAAGATCTATGGGACAATGGGAAGGGTCCTGAGTTAGCTAGTTCTACGCAGAAAATATTCATATACATTCCACTGGTGGGAATAATCCAAAATGGTGTTAATCTACAAAACATGAGGCATAAATTTAGAATTCAATGTTCAGTGAAGTATTAAATACAATAGTGAAGAGCTCTTCAGGTTGGTAAATACAGTGGCAACTTTAAAACTCTTTATCTGATTGGCACTCCTGATACAATTAATTAAAAGGCACAAAAATAAATTTTATTTCTAACTCAGAAGTTAAAACTGTCACAGCTACTTCATAATTAAACTGCTTACAATATTTTTCTGTTTTTTTCATTTTAATTTTTATTTATTTATTTATTTTGGTTGTTGTTGCTGCTTTCAACATAGAAATCCATTAATCTTATTCTTAGGGCTTTTTCTGCTAGATTTGTTTTAAGTTGTCAATGTCACATCACCAGCAGTGTGGTGACCAATTTAAATGAAACCATAAGGAAACTTGGTCACTGCATTACAGGGATTTGGTAATTACAGGGATTCTGGTAAATGCTGAGGCCCTAATGACAGAAGGATGCAATTCAGGCTGCTATGAAGCCAAAAGGTGAGAAGGGAGCAGAGGTCCCTCAGAGGGAAGGGTAGGCGGAGCCTGTGTGGAGGGTCCCTCCCACAAAGGTAAGGGGAATGAATGCTCCACCTCTTAACCTTAGGAGTGTTTGGCATACAGAGGGGTCCATAAATTCAGGAATTTGGAAAGAATACTCACCACAATTTTAATCTTAGAAAATGAACCAAGGTTTCATAAAAATCGTAAGTGATGTCAAGGATTAACTCATGGTGGTGAGAAAGAAATCAATATTTGCAAATCCTAACCAAATTACCTACATGGAGCTCAAGGATGGATGGCAGTAAATTCACTGCATTACCCTTTGTTTCTATTATGCAGAAAAATCTAATTTAAAGCTACAGGTCCCTGAGGATGGCCTGGTGATTTTCTCAGATGATTCTGGATAAATACAAACATCAGAGCTGTCCACATTCAGCAGACAAATTATCAATTGACTCGAATGGCACATATCAAATCTCAAGTCCGCTGCTTTATCTCGAGAGAAAGCAGTCAGTGGGTTTTGTGCATACTTTGTATCTGTGGCTCTGGTGAGTACAAGTGAGAAGCTCCATTGGTGCAAACACTTTGCATCACATCTAAGTCTTTTTAAGAAAACTTCAAGTCATCCTTCAGGACATGGCATTTTGGCCTAGAAGTGGAAGGTTCAAGCTGTTGAGATATTGAATATAGGCCTGTTATGCCCCTGGGACAAATCAGAATCAACACACAGGTGTCAAGTTTTCAATCACAGACCCAGGAGGCAAAGTGTGACTTCATTTTTTTCCATAACCCAAAGAACTTCTCAAAATTGGAGCTCCAATTTGGGCCAAGACCAAAACTATTCACTCAAGGTCTGGGCCCAGTTCAGGAAACTGGGACCATCTTCATTTGCTACCTGGAGCTGAAGCAGTCCAAACCTGTCACTGTCTTAATGTGCCCTCATGAGGATGTTGAGCAGATTTCTTTTGGGGACAAGCTGCCTCCTCTCCAATAGACACTCGGGAGAACACACTGAAATACGAGAACCTCAGTGGAGATCCCATGAGGGTGCTCCCCTTCAGAAGCCAGCATCAGGGCAGAGCTTCAGGGGAGAGCCTACCATCTCCCACCCATGCTAAAGTCCAACCCTATTGAAATTTCCTTGGCTGCAGCGATCCCCTCTCTCTGCACAAGACGACCAGCAACAACCTGAGTTAGGAGCAGAGACCCAGGATAGCAGTGAAAAGAATTCAGTGAGTTTGGAATCCAGAGTCATTTACATTGATTGGGCACTGGCCATCGCACACGTAAAGAAGGTCTTTGTGGGAATTAGCAAGTGTCTTAAAGAAAGTTTTTATGTTAATTTTAAGTCTCAAATCCCTCCACCCCTCAACTCCCAGTGCATTATGATAACGATCAGCACAGATTTTACTTGGTGATTTTTTTGCATGACATCATATATATATATATGTCTGTAAATATATATGTAAATAAAAATAAAATATATGTAAATGAATCAATATAAATCTATGACATATAAATATGTATAAATTAATATATGTGCAAATAAGTATATATGTAAATAAAAATTTTATATATATATATATTTTTTATATATATAAAAATTTTATATATATATATATATATATATATATATATATGAATGAACAATGGCTTTCCGGGGCGCTCTCTGATCCATGTGTCAGCCCTCTCGTTTGCACAGCTCACCTGGCAGCTGTTTTCCTGTCCTGTTTCTAGCTGACTTGCACAATCACTCACAAAAGGGTGACTGATTAAATAGAAAGGCATTGCCACCAGCATCAATAGTTTTCAGGAAGATCAGATTTTAAAAAAATGTTAAAGAAATGTGCCAATAGTTCATCCTACTTATCTCTTCAAACAAAATATTAACTTTGTGATGGACTTCAGGAGTTTGTAGGCCACAAAAGGGTGGCACAGACGTTTTGGGTGTTAGGTATGCCACTCTGAACGATGGTTGGGTAGTGCGAACACACTTTGTGGAGGTGGCAGGGGGTGCTGGGGATGGAACCCAGGGCCTCACACTGGCTAGGCACGTGCTCTCCCTATCCTTCAAATTTTAGGAACCAAAATTCCTAAAATTTGCCAAGTTCATATTGGAAAAACATCATCCCATAGTTATTCTTGAACATTTTATATGACCCAAGTTTTGTTTGAAAATTAGTTGAAAACATGGACACGGTGTCCAAGCACACAGCCACAGGAGGAGCCAGGGATGAGCACATCCCTGTTAAGAAAGTCCAGGTTCCAAACATTCACCCCACACTTCCCTGGTTGGTTGCCTGGGCAAAACTATCACATGCAGAGTCAATTTTGTCTCAGGTTAACACAGATTTTTTTTTTTTTTTATCTATTTGAGTAGTGGTTACTAAAAGTGTTTTCTAAGCTCAATTCTGAAATGTACACGTCTCTGATCATCTTTGTTTCCATGCCTCCAGGAACCATGTAGAGTCACTAATTCATATCCTTGAAGCAGGAACATGGTACAATTTAGTCATAGCTACCAAATCTAAAAAAAAAAAAAAAAAAACATTAGCAATACTCTAAAACACAAAGAAGTATTCACAGAGACATCCTATATTCTCTTAATTACATCAGCCAAATGGTAATTAACCTCACTTTTTCATTTGGTGAAACATATATTTATTTTTCTCCTATTAAAGTGTCTCAACCACCTGCCTAATTTCGGGAAGCTTAGATAGCCCGTAGGCAGCAGTCTGAGGATTGCTTCATGCAGGGGCTCGTTCCTGAGATCCACAGAGTGAGCGCGTGAGCAGAACTGAACAGCGCTTCAAAGCAGGTCAGTTGAGGACTTTTCTAGGGATTTATTTAATTAGGGAAAGCTTCAAAGGTAGAAGATCAGTCATGGGGCTATTAAGGCCACATAAGTGAGACATTAAGGGACAGATTTGGGGCAAAATCCATGGAAATGAAGAAGAAAGACTTTTAAGCGTGAAATATTTCAAAGAGAATACTCAGAATTCAGCAACTGGCTAGGAAGGAACAATAGAGCAGAGAAGGACGATTCTGAGATTTTCTCCCCCCCACAAATTATCCAACTTTAATGGCCTCTATTTTGAATTAGTAATAGAGCAGTCTTCATATGGAGTACGAGTGCTACTGTAACAAATTGATCCTTGGATTTTTATATTAAAAGCAACTTTTGACCATTATTTCTCCATGTGTTTCACACATATCTTCAGAGAAGCAGAATCTATTTTTCTTACTGACACTGGAATCTATCCTATGCAGGTTGATTACATCAAAAAGATACCATTTTCCCCAAAATATTTATACTCTCTGCTTGGAAAATGAAGCACCCCTTTAAATGTTTTCTATACTTACTGAAAAATCACCAACTGTGTTGATATATTTACTGTATACAGGTAAATTTCTGCATTTTTTTTAGCACAATCGGGCCAAGATTGCTTTTTATTTTTTTCTGTTGAGTCAGTTATTTGTGCAAAGAGAGAAAGTGCTCAGCCATTCCTAGAAGATTCAGGCTGTGCTGCAAGAGAAACCAGTGTCTCTGCTTCTCCTGTTTCCTCTGCAGAGCTGCAGAGACATCTGATACCTGGGCTAATGTATCCACCGCTGCAATCAGGCCGCTAATGCACTCTTGGTTTTGTGTGTGGAAGAAGGACTGCCCCCTAGACTCCCTCCCTGCTCCCCTCTTTTCCTGCGAGATCAGTTCCTGATGTTTTCCCAAATAATTAAAGTTGAAGTGAGGCAGAGAGTATCTCTTAAACACAATTCTCATTTAATCAAGGCCGAGATCACTTGATGTGTTTTTTGTCACGTCAACAGAAAGCTGTACAGCAACGTCCATTTTTGCCATTTATAGATTCCCAAACAAGACATCCTGTTTCAGAGTGAAAGCCCCCTGAAAAACTCCATGAACCTTCCTCAGTTCTAGTTGCACGGTTAGATCTTCAAGATCATTACTGCTATTGGGTCATTTGGCCTTTGCTGATTTTCCCCCTCTTAAATATCAGCAATTGCATTTGGTAGATGATTTAGGAATCTCTGAGCCTGTAATTGTCAAAAAGCTGATTTTCATTCTCTATTCTCTTTTCTGAGAAAGTATGGCTCTCACCTCTTCTTTTTTCTGAGCAGCTTTCCCCAAGTGACATCTGCCAACTATGAAAGAAGGTTCCATTTCTGACTTTTGTATACCAGAATTATTTTCCTCATGAAACAGATATCAAGAACGAGGCTGGTCAAGTCACAGTAGCTAAGCTCTGGAACCAGCCTAGGTGCCCTTCAACAGAGGAATGGGTAAATAACAATGGAGTATTACTCAGCCATAAGGAAGAATGAAATTATGGCATTTGCTATTAAATGGATGGAGAACTGGAGACTATCATGCTAAGTGAAATAAGCCAATCCCCCAAAAACAAAAGCCAAGTGTTCTTTCTGACATGTGGAGGCTAACTCACAAAAAGGGGGGCTGGTTAGGGAAGAAGAGAAGTACTTTTGATTTGACAAAGGGGAATGAAGGGAAGGGAGGGGGGATAGGAATAGGAAAGAGAGTAGAATGAATGGCACATCCCTTTCCTATGTTCAAATATGAATACACGACCAGTGTAACCCCACATCATGTACAACCACAAAAATGGGAAGTTATACCCCATGTATGATGATATGTCAAAATACATTCTACTGTCGTGTATAACTGAAAAGGACTAGGCTGGGCACAGTGGCCCACACCTGTGATCCCAGCACCTCGGGAGACTGAGGCAGGAGGATCGTAAGTTCAAAGCCAGCCTCAGCAACTTAGTGAGGCCCCGTCTCAAAATAAAAAGTAAAAATTGGGCTGGGGATGTGGCTCACTGGTTAAGCATCCCTGGATTCAATCCCTGGTACCAAAAGGAAAAATAAAAAAGAACTAGGGCTGAGGGTTTTAGTCTAGGGCTCATGTTTACCATATGCAAGGCCCTGGGTTTGATCTCCAGCACCAAAAAAAAAAAAAAAATGAAAATGGAAACTTAAAGAACTGAATTGTGGTAGCAAGAGTTTTCAAAGTGTACTGAACCAAACTGGTACTCTCTGACTTTGGGCTGGGACCATCCCCGTAAGATCCATGCCCATGGGGCAGATGGGAGCAAAGGTGGGGACTGTCATTGAGCTGCAGCCAGGTCACAGCCTCCTTCCTGCCTGCACCGGGGCTCTCCTAGCGTCAGGAGCTCTGTACAGTCAGAGTCGTGGGTGGCTGGGGTCATGGGGGAACAAGGACCTGAATTGAAAAAAAAAAAGAACCAGGCTTGGAAATGGAGAGGAATCTAAGACACACAGCAGCACAGCTGACCAGTCTGTCCAGGCGCAAAGTGTCAGTGCTGGAAGGGGAAACCAGGAGGACCGGGACCAAGCTTCGGAAAATAAGACCTGATTAAGTTCAGCTTTGACAGGAATAGACAGCAACTCCCCCCGTGGTTGTCATGGCGAAGAATGAGCAGAGACCGTTTCTGGTGGACTGTTTGTATTTTATAAGTCTTATTCCAAAATTTATAGGATTGTTTTAGCAATCCTATAAATTTTAGGATTGCTAGATTTAGGAATTTAGCAATTCTGTCACACTTACTAGAAATGGGTATTTCTCCCCAATCCCATAAACAAGAAGTTTCACGCCAAATTTGCCCCCAATGTTGTTATATTTTGTTGTATGTTCACTTTGTGATTTTTAGAAGGGGCTGCTGTAAAAGTCTCAAACCATGAACAATAATATCGTCATCTTCCTTAGGCCATGAGAATCCATCGCTATCTTTAGGGAAAAGTATATATTTAACTTGTTGCTGCAGAATTATACCCATGATAAGAGAAGCCAAAGTCTCTCTGATGTTTTTCACACATTGCCACAGCTTACTATGTTTTCTCTTCTCTTTACGTTGCATTATCTTAGGGATGCAGCCTCCTAGTGGCTCCCAAGTCTGGTGAAGCATGTGAACAGGGATGTAATGAGACATGAATGACCCAGGGGTCACATGGCTCATGCAGCCTTCCTCCCCTTGACCTTGGGCGTAATGCTAGAGAATGTGACAGATGTGGATGAGGCCTCATGACAACATCATAACATGCTGTTAATTCTTCCCTGACTCTGACAGGTCATCACCACACCTCCTAGGCTTTTCATTTTCCAGTTCTTCACCATCACCTCCAAATTCTGCTGAATACGGAGCATTCCTTTAGCCTCAGGAGGAAAACTCATAAAGGGGGGTATCTTAAAAGTAACCAAGTGACACCATGTATTAAAGGATCCAGCTTGGAGCAGTAGTGAGGGTTACAACAGCTGAGTCTCGAGCTTCCTCTCTTTAGAGCAAAGATTATTTGCTATCTTTTGTTTAAGAGTCCCCAATGGCCTGTGCTAAAAAGGATTGGTCCCCAGCGTGGTGTTATTGAAAGGTGGTATGAACTTTAAAAGGTGTGACCAGGTAGGATGACCTCATGTCATGGGAGATATGCTCTCCAGGGGACTGTGAGACCCTGGCCCCCTTCCTCTTTCTTGATTTGCTCCACGGTGAGGGATTTTCTACTGCCACCACATGTTCCCACCATCATGAGCTGCATCATGACAGGCCCAAAGCAAATAGGACCAATTGGATCACAAACCGGAACCTCCAAACTTATAAGTCAAAATAAACCTTTTCTATTTATAAACTGATGACCTCAGGTATTTTGTTATAGTAACAGAAAGCTGACTAGCATAGTATTTATGTTACTCTCATCATGACAGTAATGAGAGTAGCCAAGATTCCATTCAATGAGCAACCACCAAATGCTCACTTATGTCAGAATCCTCACATTACAGGAATATAAACAGGAGGTCTATTATGGTTCTATTTGGAAATTTCAGGGACCTTTTTTTTCCCTAACTTTAAAACTATAACAAGCAGGAGATACTGTCCATATGATTGCATCTTTAAAATTAAATGAAATTTAATTGGAGAGAACCACTGCTGAAGAAGATGAGCAAAGTTAAAGAGGAAGACAACAGCAACAGCTGTTGGTGAGATGTCTTCTTTGATCTTGGAAAATTTTGAGGCAATTTGAAGTTGCCAAATAAGAATAAACAATCACAATAAAGGAGAAGGGATAAAGTGTAAATTTTTCCCTCGTGAAGAAACTGCAATTAGTTTATTCTAGTCCATTGTTTTGCATAAAAATAACTCTAGATAGGATTAAAAGAATATGCCAAAGAGAGTGTTATGTCCTAATCTTAGAAAGTCATATCATTATCATTATGAAAACCAGCATAAGAAGCAGGGAATTTGAAGTATGGAAAAATAACTTTGATCTTAGTCTGCTAATAAAATATATGCAGAAGAGTCAGAGAGTACCAGATGCACAAATAAATGTGTGTTTTCAGCCAACAAACAAAATGATATGCAGAAAAGCTTTTTTAAAAAACTTAAAGTGAAAATAATAATAACTGCACTATGTTCATTAATGATTAAAATTGCCTAAAGTAAGATATTAGATTTTCATAAAACCATTTGACCAAACACATGAGAAAACAGACTGACACAAAAAGCAAAACTCATTCACCTTTGAGTATGTTTGCTAACTAAACAGAACATTGATCAATTTATTATAAAGTGTATTAAAGCCAATTACAATGACTATATAATTAACTTGTTTCTCAAAGTCAATTACTGATCATGGAGAAAATCAGGTCCTACAATTGCACACACTTATAAAGATTTCCTAATATAGATCATACACTCATTCACTCAAAAATAGCAAGAATTTACTATGTGCTAAGATATTATTTGAATTCTCTTATGTTAGACACTTTAGACCATATGCTAGTTTTCAGAAGTTTTAATTGAGTGTCCCCAAAACAATCATAGCAAAAAGAATAATAACCATATTATCTTAAGATAATTAAATATTTGATTCTAATGACTTCTCTGAATTTCCCTGACACCATTATCAAAATCTGTTCTCCGATTTTTGCTCAAATTCTCTTTCTTATTTAGAAATAAAATTCTGCCCATCTTATTTCCTTTCCTAAAGTTTTGACAGTTTATTTTAGTTTTACTTTTATGTGAAATATGCCACACAATTCTTAGTGGTGAGTTGTTCAATCTAAAAGGTGAAGAGATGCAAATTGATCCTTGGCATCATAAAATTTACAGCAGATCAATTTTCTCTTCTGATGAGCCAGTCTCATGTTAGAAGTTCAGCCCTGTCAAATGTCCACATGAAATACTCGTGAAAACGTGGTTCAGACATTACCCTTACCAGCTTTGGATTCTGTCACAATATTGCTTGCGATTTATATCTTATGTTTAATGCAATGTGTAACGTTTCACAGAATTATAGATATTTTCTGATATTAGACCATTTCCACCCCAAGTTTTCCTCATTTGATTGCCTCTATAATGTTTCAACTGAAAACAAGATTTTATTTGAGGTCTGGAAATTAATCCATTAGGACTTTTCATTGTGACAGAGTATTTGGAAAAATCAGTGCCATAAATTTTAAAAGTTTCTGAAGTCTGGCTACTTGCCCCAAATTGTCAATCAAACAGTTCTGGAACCCGACATCATCTTAGGAGTTTAAACCCTGTTGACAAGCCGCGTTTGGGTCTCTCAGGGAACTGGCTCCTGCCACTCTTACATGTACAAAGATTTAAACATTTGGCTTATAGTACAAGGGGACTCAAAGGGACTTACAGCATCCCTCAAGCTCATACCTGAAACTGCCTACTATAAGCAATTTTCTGTTTCAAAGTTGACATTTGGGGAGATAAGGCTTTTATTTCATAAGCTGAATTTGTTTAGCATGCCATTTGGGACCCACTCAAATCCTGCAATCACTTTCCCAGGCACTGCTGACACATTTGTTATTCAAATCTGTGCAAGCAGGTTCCAAAATAAGTGCAAAACGCCACCTTGATCCCAACGTGTTGTTGTCTTGTGCATCATGCTTTTGACCATCGTGCTAACATGTTCCAACTAACTCAATGTTATCACCTATGAAGAAGGCAAGTTAGATTTGCATGTTCAGTGGGTGTCTGAGACACCTGTCCCGTGCAGGTGAGCATGTGGGTGGGTGGTTTGTGATACCTGAACCACACCATCAATTGTCCCACCAAATCTAGATCACTTACAAATCTGGTGTCTTAAAAATTAATACTTAAGTCAAGTGAGCGTGTCTTCCTGAACTCTCACATCTCTTGGTCTTACCATCTAGCACTAAGCCAGAGAGAAGGGAACCTTGAACCCTCTCGCAGGCCACTCATTCTAATTTGTCTAGTCATGACATTATATGACATTATCTAATGGCAGTGCCCTTCACCTGTAGATGAATTTTCTGGGCCTGGATAATGACACAAGATGATTGATCTAGTCATGATTTTCATCACCCCCATTTTATCCTCCTGCCCCATACTTGGCACAAATTTAATTTCTCACGCAGTCTTTGACTTTCAGGGGAGGGAAAACCAGACATGCATTGCTTGTCTCTATACCTGCTGATGGGTAAAGTGCCAACAGGCAGGCTAAGTAATTCCTTGTTATCTACTGATGTGGCCCCTGCAGCTCCCCAGGACCTGCCTCCATGTGTGACAGGACCCTAGCAGAGGACCCTTCCCGACTCATCTTCAGCTGAGGTCCTAATGAGAAGTAGTACTAACTCTAATCTTGAAAGTGAGGTGGGTACCCCTGAAGGCTCACAGATGTGGACCTGGGAAACCCAGAGGTCCATGATGATTGGAAAGGATTAGGAGGATGCCATGAGGGAGCTGGGCATTGTACCCGGGTGTGCTGCTCTTCCTTCCATCCAGTACAGAGACAGGAGTCAATGGGATCTTACGCAGGGATTGGCCATGCACTGAACATCCATGTGACACTGGCCCGAGAGTTCTCAGGAGCTCATTGTGGTTAGGCAAGAGGGTGGTGGAGCCAGAGAACATTTGCAGACATGGGTCACCTTATGCTATGAGTGTATCAGGGATTCAAGCTGCAGAAGAGCTCTGTTGACCTTTATAGCAAGAGCTTCCTGGTTCAGAGCTGAGGCTGAGCTGCAGGCACCCGTATGGGCCTTGACTTAAGTCCCCATCCTCCTTGCCACTTCATCTGTGGCATATAAGGTCGCCCTAGACCTGCTTGAGCTTCCTGACTTGTCCCCCCTTTTCCTTGTAGGATGGACCCCTCCTCAGCCCCCAATGACCCACAGCACATGCTCACAGCACATGGGGCTTCTTGTGGGGATGGGTAACTAGGACCTCCCCCATCACCTCTCTCCTGGGCTCACTCCAACAAAAGTCTAGCACCAAACTTTGAAATCTCCCCTGAAGCACAAGGAATCAGCTCTTATTACCCGCCCCCCTTTTTTTGGCAATTAATTGATGTCACCTTTGATATAATTATCACAATTCTGTATATTTTTCCTAATTATTTAAAAGCACTCTCCAGTAATGGGAAACTACCAGGTAGCAAAATATATAAGGACTGATTTTTGAATATTTTTACAACATAGATTAAGCTGCAGAAAATATTTATCAAGAGAAGTCCATTAGTCCTCTACATCTTAGGACCTGACCCATAGGCACCATGCCATCATCAGAAGCATGTGAGAAGTGACCATTACACACTAAGGTCACAGAACAGTGGGTTAGGTGGGCATGGTGATGCACGCTGTAATCCCAGCAGTTCAGGAGGCTGAGACAGGAGGATCGCTAGTTCAAAGCCAGCCTCAGCAATGGTGAGGCACTAAGCAGCTCAGTGAGATCCTATCTCTAAATAAAATACAAATTGGGGCTGAGGATGTGGCTCAGTGGTTGAGTGCCCCTGAGTTCAATCCCTGGTACACACCCCGCCTCCAAGAGTGGGTTATTTTAGGACACTAAAACACTTCCCAAAAAAATACTCACTAAATTTTAAGATTAGCCCTTTTTGTGGTTTATTCAAGAATCAGAACCATTTTATTTCTGGTTTTTTTTTCTTTTTGGGGTGCTGGAGACTGAACCCAAGGCTGTGAGCATGCTAGGGACGTGCCCTAACCCTGAGCCCTTAAGCCCTCTTCATCAATAATAGATCTTAGCTAACTTTCTACTTGTCATTTGTAGCAGAGTTTCATCTTAAAATTAAAAGGGATTCCAGGCTATGCAAAGATTCAGTACTAGAAAATAAAACAAGATGCATCAGCAAGAAATCACAATATTGCCTCTTTTAGCAATAGATGGAAACTTTGGAGCAGATGGAAGAGGTTTAAAAAAGAGCATTTGTTGCTTCTGGGAGCAATGATGTGCTGTTATTGTACTCCAAACTCTAATTCTTTCTACTTCTTCAAATTCTCCTTGTTTCAAATGCATAATTATAGGTTACAAAAATGCATTTTCAGATTCCCCTAGTGCAGGGCGAAATATTTCATTAAGGCACCTTGTGCTGTCACTTCAAGGGTCTGTTGGTCCCAGGCACACGTGATCATTAGCTCCTGCTCTGAGACCCCACGTCAACCTGTAAGTGCTATCACCGGGCCTGCTGCAATAATAGCACAGATTTGGGTTTTTAAAATGTGCATCTTCAGTAGTTGGTCTCTAGTTTAGAACAATTTATTATGTGATTTACAAAGAACTAAAAGAGAGGAGTTTGAAGAGTCTAGCTCCAAGAAATGATATATATTTAAGGAGATGGAAATATCAATTATCCTGATTTAACCATTAAAAATTGTTTATATGTATCGGATTATCACATTGTATCACATAAATCTGTAAAGTCATTACATGTCAATTTAAAAAACTGTGTTCATTGTATTCATTAACGCACTAAAATTCAAGCATATTAAAATTTCAACTATGAAAATGTAGAAAGCAAAAATATATTTGATTAATTACATTCTAATCTGACCAGTATGGTAATGAATTTTTATAAGTGGAAAGTAACTTTGGATTATGTTTCATAGTTTATGAAATGTTTGATGTAAAATTGGAGTGTTTCCCCATTAAAAAAAGGTGGGGGGCAGAGAATAACTTGGTTTGATAAGTACATTAACTTTGTGGCTCAGGGGTTCTTCATTTAGTGAAACAGAAGAACTGGTTTAGTTTGTTTATTACTTTCCCAGAGGCATAAATGAAGACACTTCCAAAAAAGCAATCTTTGGAGGGTCAGACGGAATTAAACCGGGTCAGACGTAATTCACTGACTACACAGTCACCTTCCCCTCTCATCCCTCACACTGGGGTTTTCGCAATGACCAGAGATGTGTTCATGGAATTTCCCATCCTAGAGGTTCCAAGTACTGGGCTGTCTGACTGAAGAGCATTTGTTTCCTGACTGTTGAATGTGGCTCTGAGATCTCAGCACTCCTCTGGAGAAAGGCTGTAATATCTGTGACCCAGAGTCAATTGTATTTTGCTTTAACTCTTTATGATCAGAAGACTGGTTAAGTTGCTCTTCATAAATCACTCTAAATCTGATAAAGGATCTTAAAACACCAGAGATAATCTACAGCCTTCCATGTATCACTCACAATTTGGAATTTCTTATAGGGAGGAGGAAAAGTCAAAACAAACAACAACAAAAAATAAAAACCCACAACAATCACAACAATGAATTTATAAACACCTCAGCTGGCAGTTAATTAAAATGATAAAATGGAACCATTTTTCTTTCATTCACATGAAAATAAATTTTATTAAGATTGATATCATGCCTTTGCACTATACGAGTTGCAAGAACATGAACTAAGAATAAAAATGATGATGGAGAATCCTCACAGTCCTATCCTAACATAAAATGTGATTTGCCATTAAAAAGAGCTATGGCTTGAGATGACCTTTGTTTTCTTTTATCCTTTGTGCCCAGTATCAATCACTACTCCAGTGATGTTGGCCACATTCACTTAGGCTCTGCAGGAACATCATCTGGAGTAAAAGAACCAGATCTTAGCAAATGAATGAAATAGCAGACTTCATGGTATTTCAGCCAACATATTTGTTTATGTATTAGTTTAGAATTCATGCAGTCTATTTGCATATTTGCAACTGTGTTCACATAAGTGCATTTCAGCAAAATGAAGTGAGTTCATTCATTCTGATAACCATATTGTCCATAACAAAGGAAATAATACATTAATTTGGTCCAAAGTGCAACTTACTAAATGTGCTCAGATATTGAAAACACCAAGAAAAGCAGCAAGAAAAAAAAAAACAGTAAGAACAAACAACAAGAAAGAAGGCAATAAGGAAATAAGGATGCATGGTATTTATAGTGCACTTTTTGAGTCTTTTCATATATGCCTACAAATATTTTTTGTCAATACTGTGAATTCAATTTCCTGAGAATTTATTCAAAAAATGTTTACCTTAGTTTTTGCTTTAAAAATGCCAGATGGTGCCTCATCACTATGTATAAGGTTTCTTAAATTCCCTATTTTGATATAGTGTGTAAGTCAGCTTTCCATTACTATAACAGAGTACCTGAAATAATCAGCTTAGAAAGAGGAAATGTTTGGCTCACAATTTCAGAGATTTCAGTCCATGGTCACCTGGCCCCACTGCCTTTAGACTGTGGTGAGGTAACAAAACATGGCGGGAGCACATGGTGGAGAAATCCTCACTTCATGTTGACCAGGAAGCTAAGAGAAACAAAAAGGAGCTAGGGGTCCCAATAACTCCTTTGAGGTCATACCTCCAATGACCTCACTTCTACCCACTATGTCCTATCACTTAAAGTGCCACCACCTCCCAGTGGGATCACCAAGGGACCAAGTCATGGGTCTTTGGAGGACACTTACCCAAACTGTACCACACGGCAAGTTAGCACTCAGTTCCCTACATCTCTGTTTAAACCCATGTAACGGAAAACATGCTCCTCTCAAGAAATGTCTGTAGATATCAATGGAAACTCACAATGGAACACGAATAAACCATTAAATGCTCTTTCTCCTCAGTGAATGCTAAAGAGAAAATCCAGAGGGCCATCATGAGAAGCAAACTGGGAGTTCTAGTTAAAACAATAAAAATCTTTTGAAAATGCTTCTTTAATCTGCCATTTTTTTTTTCAATCTAAATAGGGCTAATTAAGCAATCTGGGGCAATGTACACAAGAAAGGAGGAAAGAAACAACTCAGGATAGATAACAGGACACAGCAGATGCTAAAGCCTTCAGCACACACTTAAATACCGAAACGATTTTACCGGAAGATCAAACACTGTCAAAGCCAGGTGTGTGTGACTTGTTCCAAAGCTGTGAAGATTGGACCCAGAGGTTCAGACACACCAGCTGCCCAGGGGCCAGTTAATTCTTGCAAAATAAATCCTCAGAGTCCAATGAGAGCAAACGTGCTTATTTGGAATTTTATTTCCTTCTATAAAGCATCAATCAATTGCAATTATTTTATTAAGTGAAAACCCAATGAGATTCACCAAGGATCAGCAAGAAGGAAGAAGCAGACTCACCGTCTCTCCGATTAAGCCTGGCGAACCCAGGGCCGTGGCTGATGGACAGCTCCGCGGAGCTGCTGAAGGAGGACGCAGGCAAGGCGGATCCCAGCGGAGCGTCACAGTCGCCTGCCAGGGGGGAAGCCACATTAGGGTTAATAAATATGCAGGTGAAATGGAGTGAAGAAACAGGAGCTCAAAAAACATTAGGATGCAGGATAATCATCACTCTTAAGTTTTTAACTTCTTAATATTTCTGTTGGAGTATGATGCACACAGTGACCTTCCTGAGAGTTGATTTAAATTGTTTTCAAAGTCCCTTGACAAAGGCATACAGCCATGTGTGCTCTCGACCATAATGAAGATACAGAACTGGTCCCTCAGCCCTGAAATTCCCTCACATCACACATCTTCGTGTTCAGCCAGGGGTCAGGGTGTACCACTAACCGAAGACTACTGGAAACTGCACTTGATGTTTGTGGCCTTTAGGGACACAGCCACACGGGCAGCATTAATTCCATGCCCAGACCTTGACTGTGGTTAGAGGTTCTCACAGTGCCCCTCCCTGCACAGAACCTGTGGGGGACAAGATAGGTGGACTGTATGCCAGGTGCTCAAGTCAGAGTTACCTGCAGGAAGCCAGGGTCTGGGAAAAGCAAATCTGCAGCAATGAACTGGAAACCTCACTGTGCTGACCTCTTCAGGGGGAGCTCTGTCTACAGGGTGTGTGCCCCCGCCTTTGCCTGGCATCTTTGGCTTCTCAGGGAATGGCCTGAAAAGGCCATCACAGCAGTGAAAATGCTGACTAAAACAGAAATTGGCACCAAGAAGTGGGGTCACTGCTGTGACTAAACTGAACTTGTGGTTCATGAGAATTTTGAGCTTTTGGGAATTGGTGGGAGGAATTTTGAGATGTTTAGCAGTGCAAGCTGAAAATGCTTTGTTATGGTAAGCGGAGCTTAATGGCTGATTCTGGTAGAAGCTCAGAAGACCAGAATGCCAATAGGACTCTGGACAATAAAGACAGGGCTTAAGAGGGTTTAGAAGAAAAAGAATATACTATTAGTAATTATACTAGAGACCATTTGTGCTATGTTCTAGCTGAGAAGCTGTCTGCATTTTGCTCAAGTCCTGAGACTTTCTGTGAGGCTCATTTTAAAAGCAATGAACTTCTTAATCTGGTGGAAAAAATTTCTAGACAGCGTAGCATTCAGGCAGTGGTCTAGATATTGCTTTTAGCCAAATTGATTATGATATTCAGGAGCAGAAAGCAGAGCAGAAATATTTGAAAAACTTAAACTTGAAAGGCAGGAGTAAAACTGGGGCCAAGGAAGCCGCAGTTGTTAATGACATTACTGCCACTAAATAAATGCTAAAGACTTTGGCCAGAGACAATAAGGCATCTCAGGAGGTGGCCAGACCACATCCATCTCAGGCTCAAGGGAATAAAAGTGGAAATTCTCTTGAGAAGAGACCAGCGTGAAATCCTTGAATAAGGGGGCCTAGGAAGTTTTTTCAACATGCTCAGCTACCCAGACAATCAGAGGCTGCTGCAGCCAGGGTCCCCAGAAGCACAGCTATTGATCAAGATGGCGGCAGAGCTTGGCATCAACTACATGATACTGGTTCTTCAGGACTGTGGACACTGGGGTTAGGGGATCATGGAGGCTTCCACCAAGATTTCAAAGGAAGGCCTTGGAAGCCAGGCAAAGGGCAGCAGTGTTGAATTCCCTGCAGGCACTCCCTGAGAAGGCAAGCTGTGGAGATGTGAGGTAGCCAAAGCTGCAGTGGAGACTCCAGAGATTAAGAAATGCCAATAATGTGGGACATCGTCCTAGGAAAGCTGCAGGAATTACACAGAGACAAGCCAACAGAGAGGCCACTTGGGCTGCAACCAACAGGGCCACAGGGGCAAAGCTACACAAGCCCTTCGGAGAGGACATCACGCAATGTGCTCCAGATGCCAAACACAGAACTGCAGGACTTGCTTGAACAGCTGGATTTCAGTCTTGCTTTGGTCCCATCCCTTTTTTCCATGCCCCTATTTTTTGTGAATGGAAATGTTTATTCTGTACTTTTATATACTGGATACTTGTAAATTGCTTTTGATTTTACGTGAGCTCATGATGCGAGATTGCCTTGAGCTTCAGAGAAGACTCTGGACTTGAACTTTGAGCAATCTAGGAACTGCGGAGGCTATGGATACTCTTGGGAATAGACTAAATATATTTTGCATGGTCAGATGAGTGTGAGCTTTTGGAGGCCAGGATTAGAATGTTATGGTTTGGATGTAAGGTGTCCTCCAAAAGCTCATGTGGGAGACAATGCAAGAAGGTTCAGAGAAGAAATGATTGGGTTGTAAGAGTCTCAATCTAATCAGTGAATTAATCCCCAGAGAGGGATTAACTGAGTGGTAGCTAAAGGTGGGTAGGGTGTGGCTGGAGGAGTTGGACCTTGGGAGCATGGCTATGGGTATATATTTTGTATCTTGAGAGTGGAGTCTTTCTCTCTCTCTGCTTTCTGATCATCTTGTGAGCTGCTTCCCTCCACCACACTCTTCTGCCATGATGATCTGCCTCACTTCAAGCCCAAGGAATGGAGCCTGCTATGGACTGAGACCTGTGAAACCAAGAGCCCCTAAATAAACCTTTCCTCCTCTACAGCTGTTCTGGTTGGGTCCTTTTAGTTACAGCTGTGAAAAAGCTGACTAAAGTACTCTGTGTGCCTTGGGTTACTTCTGTGCCCTTCAAATCTGTACTCATTTCCCTTTCAGATGCTGTGCATATTTTCTCTAAGAAAGCTACCTCTTTTTACCATGGTTATTGATCTGTTAATTTTAAACATGTTTTCTATCATGCATTGGGATATGTTATGAAAAAGGAATGCTATACCTTGAATATATCATTAGAAGATTCTCAATTGTGTATTTATATGTACTTTTTTCTTTGTGAGCAAGTTGTTAAGTTCACTAAAGGTGGGGGAAAGGCATACAGAATTAATTATATTGAAATAACCTGGCAAAATGTCAACTACCGTCAATTAGCTAGATATAAGAGGTAGCCTGGGGTCTCCCCTGGTGATTTGTTAGGCTGAGTACATGATACTGGGAACCACAGAAACAAATCCAGTACATAAAATTGGCTTTAGTGAACATGATTTCATAAAAAAATATTGGAATTAACAACAGCATTTCTAAAAGAGTGTCTTACCACTGTTAAATGGAATTTGAATTGTTTTGCCTGAAGCTGTCTCCATATATATTTCATGTTTGTCCTAAAGGTTTCTCCATATGCTGTGAACTGTAACCTAATTTGATGTATAACCAGACCTGGAAGTACACTCTTACAACAACGTGCCAAGTCTCATAGCAGCTGAACCAAAAGCCAATCAGAGGCTAAAAGCTGCCGAGATTTGACCATATAAGGCAAACCACAACTGCAGCCAAGCAGGTCACTTCTGTATGTCATTTCCTGTTCTCTGGTGATAGATAAAGCTTGTGTATGTGGTGAGGTGGTGTCTACTGAGCCATTTTATGTCTGGACTGCTGGTGGACTCAGGAAACCTCTCTCTTTTCTCTTCTATTTTTCTTTTCCTTGAGGTGGGGTCTGGTTATGTTGCCCAGGCTGGCCTTGAATTCACAAGCCCTCTGCCTCAGTCTCGCAAGTAGTTGAATTATGGGCACACATCACCATGCCTGGTTCGTCAAATATTTCTTTGCTCAAATAAGCTCTGCTAAAGTCACTTAGTCTCAAGTTTTCCTTTTGATACTATGAAGACAGTGACACATCTTAAGATGTGAGAACAACAACAGATCAACAACTCATCCTGCAGCAACCATCCCACAACAGGGGGAACAATGTTTCACTGCTTAGGTACATGTGCAAAGTAGCTGCTACATAAATATCTTTCTATGTATCCCCTCTAGGTGACAACTGACATTTACATAAGGTGAGTCTGACTTTAGGGCTTGTGATCTTAACATAAAAAGAGCAGTACAATTTGGCTGAGACCATGATTAACACACTTAGAAGAGTTAAGGTTCACCGACAGTAGAGCCTGTCTCCATACTCCCCAGCCACATTTTCCCTGGATAACACTGGCAGTGAGGATTCTCAGAATTTAGCAAATATGCTACATAATGGGATAAGAAAAAAATAGATAAATACTAATCCAAGTTGATAAATATTTACTATTTATAGTTTCCCCCCAAAAAAGCATTTTAAAACTGTGACGAAGCATAGAGAAAAAAGACAACCAAGCCATCTTCAGGTGACAGGTCCCATGCTCCCATGAATAGTCACAGCAGAATCCAAGAAGAAAGGGCAGCATTTAGGGAATATTGCCTCCTCAATGTACCTGCCTAATGTTGTTATCCTTCATCATTGATGGGGGAAAAAATCCAGGGACAACTTCTAAGTAGCATTAAAAATACTGAGTAAAAATATTCTTACATCATAAAGGAAAAAAAGACATGCTAACTAAAATCACACTGCATTCCATTTCTTTCTATACTGCTGCATTGGGCTTTCCACGTGCCCTTGGGACTCCTGGCTGGCAGGCCTAGCTCCCCCTGGGAATCATGAGCTCTCTGAGAGCACAATACAAGCCTTACCCAACTTTGTGGGTTGCACACCTAGCACAGCATCTGAAAGACGGCACATGCTCAGTAAACTGCTCTTGAGCACTTATTAACTGATTGAGTAAACAGTATGATCATCGTTAGGCAGTAGATTTAATTAAACTTAATCTTCCTTAATAATTAGACTGAATTTTATTGTTCAAGTTCAAAGTCAAGAGTCTTAGAGACATCACAGGTTCATATACTAAGGTTATCTCAAGAGAATGTTGTGAATAGGTGTTAACAGATAATATCACCATTATGTTTTCACTTGGTTTCTCCTTAATTAATTTCCCAACTCTGCTTTTCTGGTCTCAGATGATTTCCAACAATATTAAAGTCCAAGAAATAAATTTCTAAAGACAGCTGGAAACAGAATGACTGGAATTTCCAGTTTCCCCTTTGGAAAATCCAGGAGCCAATAGCACGTGTCTGTCAAGGCTTCCCCTGGCAGTGAGGGCCGTTTCTAGCACAGGCTTGAAGAAGTCAGCCCTTTAGAAAGGCAAGAAACTATTTTTTGAAAAGCACATGGCTGGTACCTCAGTTTCCTTGCTGTTCCTTCCCTATCACTCTGAATTCTGGGCATCCCCCCAGTTGTTGGAGGCCTGGGCTTCCTCTGGCTTATCTGGAAGTTTGGTCAAAAGTCACTGTGTTTCCATGTATTCGACTCAGCATGGAAGGTTGTAGAGTTTTATTGTGCTGCTACAGAAAAATATTTCTTAGTTACTCTCACCAGGCAAAGATAGAAATTCACTTCCACTAGGTGTATGTTATAATGCTGCTCTGCTATAAAATCATATTTGAAAATTATATTAAATGTTTTCTACAAGGTTATTTTATATCTATTCAAAAATGTTAGAATTCCCCAAAAAACAACTACAAAAACCTCTTGTTGCCTTGTTACTTAATCGGGTGACTCAGCTAGTCTCGCCAAAACTTACAGGTTTGAAGAAGAAAACGTTCATAAAATGGGCTTCTCCACCTGGTCCTGGGGATTCGTCCTACCTGCGGGCCTCCTGATCCCACTCTGTTTGTCCCCCCCACCCCACCGGCCCCTGCCTGGCGTCACACTCACCCTGCCATCCCTGGTTGACAGCAAGCTTGGTGATTTGAACTGCGCTGCTTGAGAAAGTGTGGGCCAGAAACCACTCTTCAGCAGTATGCTCATAGAAGACAAGGAACATTCAAAATAGTGTATGGACTTCACAAAAACCAACACTGCATTCATAGAATACTAATCTTTCTTTTTAAGTTTGATATTTTTGACAAATCATTGTATACGTTTATAGGGTACAAGGTGATGTTTTGATGCATGAATGCAATGTGGAGTGACAGGTAAGCTAATCTTATAATTCAGTTTTTAACCTGTGGAGATAAAAATGCTTTAAAAAATATGAGCAGGCTGGGGATGTGGCTCAAGTGGTAACCCGCTCGCCTGGCATGTGCAGGGCACTGGGTTCGATCCTCAGCACCACATAAAAATAAAATAAAGATGTTGTGTCCGCCGAAAAACTAAAAAAAAAAAAAAAATTAAAAAATTCTCTCTTTAAAAAAAAAAAAATATATATATATATATGCAATTGCCTTCACCTTCCTAAGTCAGTCAGAGATGATAATATTTTTCAAAGCATCATTTAATTTGAATATATTAATTGTTGTGCTTGTTCAATGAAATTGTATTGAGCACCTACCATACATAGAGGATCATTGAGGACAAAGAGAGGCCTGGTTCTAAGTTGAAGAAGTTTAGAATCTGATATGAGAAAGTGTGGAGAGTGGTGACTTGTGGTGACTTGAGCGATAGCTTCTGATTCCCTCATAGGGCTACATTTGCCTAGGAACTTCCTGTGGAAAGGTGCAGGTCAAGGTGGCCCAGTTGCTATGGCCATGCCAGCCGAGGAGGCTATATGCAAAGGCACACTGCTGTATCAGTCAGAAACTCGAGTTCAGTCACCAACTCCCAGGGATAGATAATTCTGCGCATAACAAGATGACTTTAATGTCTTGCAAGTTTTGCCACATCCTTCAGGCTGCCTGCTTTGCTAAAACTTTCTCAAAAATAACCTTCTGATGATGAAACCTATATAATAAACGTGCTGAGCTAGCTCTGGTGTCAAGTCTTGCTCCATCAGGGCTGGCTGAACCACCTGGCCCCAGCTCTTTCCCTACGTGTGTCTGTTTGTCTTTTCTTCATCCCCCAGTGCTCCTCTGGTTCTGAATTAACGGCTGTGCTGGTCGCGGCAGGAAGGGGAAGTGAAAGTACCTCATAGGCAAAACAGAAAAGAGCAAAAACTGTAGACAACACTGTCTAAGATGGAAGCATCTTCATTGCTTAGGAACAAACCCAGCTTCTGAAAGGAAGTGGCCAGGGCACTGCCTCAAGGTCAAAACTGCAGCTCTGAGACTGGCAACTGGTGCTGCAGGCTGAGCTGCCCCCTGCACACAGCTCCAGAGGAGGGACAGTGTGACGGGCTTCTGGACTCTTGTGCTAAGAAAGGAATAAAGATGACTGTGTGGATGATTCAAGGGAGGACTGAGCCCATATCTCAGAGGAAAGAGGACAAGCCACAAGGAGAAGGGGACAAGGGGAGGGTCTTTAAAATTAAAGAGGACCCCTTCTGGCATCTTGGTATGGAGACGTGAATGAGAAATGACACTGTTGCTTGAGGACTGTGATTTAGAGATTAGACCACATCGTATTCAGGGTCTTTATAAGAGGTGAATCTTGCATGCCATGGGTGATGGGGTCATGGTTCCTAAGGATATGTCCTCATCCCATCCCCAGAAGCTGCGACTGTCACCTGAAGGTTGAGGCTCTCCAAATGTGGTTATGGACTTTGGGATGAGTAAATTATCTGGGATCAAATGGGTGGGTCCTATGTGCCATTAGAATTGTCCCTGCAAGAGACACACAAATGACCACGAGTGACCTCAAGTGCAAAGGAAGAGGAAGATGGAGGGAGAGATGCGAGATGAATCCATGAGTCCAGGAGAGTGGGCTGCCACCAGAGGGCGGAAAAAAACAAAGATGGGCACCCCCAGAGCTCTGGAGGGCACGTGTCCTGCTGACATCTTGACCTTGTACCTTGACACTGGTGCTGAACTTTGAGGCCTGAACTATCACATACCTTTCTCAGGACATGTCCATGTGTCCACCATGGGCAGCGCTCTCTCATTCTTCCCTGGTATCGCTGATTCTGGTTCTGAAAGTTCTTTAGCACTAGTGTAGTGAGAGCCCAAATAAAGCTCTTATTTAGAAGGTACTGAAAGTGTTTGCTTCGAATCTGCAGGACCTGTGTGTTGCTACCCACGGGGAATTCTAGGAACAGCACACTCCGCTCAGGGAACAGAAGTGATAACTCTAGACTTAAAGTCTACTTTTCTCCTTGCAAAAACCTCTGTTTCAAGTGGTCTTGAGTCTATTCGATCGACTTCAGTCACTGCCTTCCCTAAACCTCACTCCATGGTGTTGGAATGGGGCTCGCCCTGGCTGAGTCCAGGGAGGGCACCTGATGCAGAGCTGGCCAGGTGAATGGCAGGTGCTACTGGGAGGGGCTGGTTCAGGACGGTCAGGAAGCCAAGCTGGGTGACTGAGGGCAGAACCTGGGACTCTGGCTGAGCCCTTGGCAAGTATCCACCATTCATTCAGCAAATACGCGCTGCAGATCTGCGTGTGCCAGAGATCCCTGTGTGTTCCAGGGCTCCAGACAGGACCTCCCAGCCCCTGTCCTCCGGAAGGGGACAGACAAAGCCATATGATCTGTAGAGCTGGAAGTCACTAAGAGCAAGGAAAGTGATCATGTTTCTAAGCTAATTAATCGTGTGCTGGGATCTGCTGCGTAACCGCTGCTCTACAGTGAAGCAGGGAGCCCACTGGAAGCAGGAAGAGGCGACGCCATCACAGAATTTTGCCATTTCTAAATCCAGCTGGGCATGAATCAGGGGTAACTGTGATTCCTTCGTGGTTAAGCCTCCTGGAGCTTTCACTACCTACAGTTGAAGGATGTCCAACAGGAACACTGTCCCTTAGTTCCTACCCTTTACTTTCAGTCCACAGCCAGGAAATCACCAAGGATCACACCTCTTTTCCTTTGTAGGTACAGACGCTTTTCCATTATCTCCACCATCGTCCTCCCCCAGGTCCTAATCCTACAGCCAATGCTGATTTACTGCCCAACACATACCTTACGGATCCCCACAGTAGAAACCTTTTAAAAATGAGCCACACATTAACAATCTCAGACACCTCTAAGGGCCCCCACTCTGCCCGCGTTCTGAAATTCAGGTGTGATGTCTGGCACTCAGTGCCCTCCACCTTCTGGTCCTCTTACACTGTAGGCTATAGCTGGGTCCCCTACAAATTTCTCAGATGAGCTCCCTCCTTTAATGCTCTCCCCATTTCCTGCACCTGGCCTGCCTGAGCTGGTGCACACTGACTGCCCATGCTGTCCCTCCTGTACTGGAGTGCCCTCTGTCCTCCTCTCGGCTCCTCCTCTACCTTGACCTTGAGGCTCCACTCCAGCACCAGCTCTGCCCTGAGCCCTCTCACCTGTGTGCACACGGAAACGCTCAGGTGCATCTCATGCAGAACAGCTGCTCCCTCGGAGTGGGAGCAGCCTCCTCCGTGGGAGCTGCGTGGCAGCCACATGCAGCAGCAGGTGGGTGGACCCACAAGGACCTCACTCCAGAGAGGGCCCTTGCTGTGGTGACCGGGTGAGGGAGCAACTGGCAGGACCAGCAGAGGAGCATCTGCTTCCTGGAGTGACAGACAATCCCGTGACCCACCCTGGGAAGAGATGATGCTTGGAAGAAGACCGCGGAAGCCTGTTTACATCTTGTAAGTCAATGGCAGGAAGCAGAATCGAGAGGATGGAGTCCAACCCATCTCCCCCTCTGAAGGACGTTGGACTTGTTGAAGAAAAATTGCTACAGGGATGCCGAAGACCTGTTGGCACCAGCGTGTCCAAGTGACTTCCTAGTGACTTAGGGACCTGTGACTATAAAGTCATGAAGACACATTGACTTTAACATTCCAACCCCAAGGACTTTATCCTGTGAGAGCTACAAAAGAAAATAAGTGATAAACGAGACGAGAGTGCACACAGACAGGCACATTAACTTCATGATCTAGTTTATAGTCGTTTAAAAAATAAATGCAAGCCCCTTTAGATTGTGAATCTCACAAAATGGGAAATGCTATTCACAGCAGATAAATGCAATGCCTAGATTTGAATTCCAAATATCAGCTGCAAAAGTAAAGGGACTCTCGGGTCAAAGTCACCCTTCTGGCTTTCTGCACGTAACAGCACCCTGGGGGCTGCAGCTCCACTGCTCCGTCCAGCCTCATCCTCCCCTGCGTGTCCACCAGTCAGAGCCAGCGATGCACCTGTTCACACCATAGATACTGGACGCTGATCACCTCCCGGGTGCTGTGCCAGGGGCTGGGGGTGGCAAGCCCCTCTTGGATGCAGCGCTGTCCAGAGGACGTGGTGCCTTTTTTAAGGGATCCACTGCAGTGCAGCAAGACCAGAGCCCCGCAGGAATTAGGGGCTTGCAATACAACACGTGGAGAGAGCAGAGCGTGGGCGACTGGAAAGGCCTCGCGCAGATAGTGAAGTCTGCTCCTCAGCCTCCCGGAGAGATTAGGAAATACAGATGGTTCAGGGAAAGTCAGCAGACCACGAAGGGAAGGGGTCGGGAAGAAGCTGCAGGCCTGGCTGAGGGAGTGCTGTATTGAGGGGCAGGAAGAAGGGGCCGGGGAACTGGTAACTCAGAAAAGGATCAAGAGAGGCTGTGAAGATACTGGTCTGCTTTCCTAGGAGCTTGGATTTAAAATTGAGAATAATCTAACCATGAGATGTAGCATGAAGGCAAAACTTGCTTTCTAAATACAGATGTGTTAAAATTGAATAAATACACGGACTTATTCTGCAGACCAGTGCACTGTGACCCTAACCTACACTGGCAGGCCACCCGCTCCCTGCCCCACTCCTCCTGGCCCACCTCTTATTTGGCCATTGCTGAGCTGACCAGGGAAGGCCTGCAGATGCCCACCAGCCGCTCACTCACAGTCCTCACCCCACAGCAAGGAGCTAGCACCTGCAGGGGAGCTTTACCAACCCACCCTGCTGTCTCAGGAAGAGATGTCCACTCACAGTGACCTTCTGTCTCCTACTCATCCCAGTCTCCCCATGAGATCCCACTCCCACCTCTCTTTTCCTTTTTCCTCTCTAGTTTCCATATATGAGAGAAAACATATGACCCTTGACCTTCTGAGTTTGGCTTATTTCACTTAGCGTCATGCTCTCAGGAACTGGACGTCTCTCTACGGGCAGTAAACACTACATCCTTTACTCTAGAGGCAAACACCATGAATGGGACCCAGGACTCTGCTCTACAAACAGCCTTAAAATGACAATGCCTCACTTGCAGAGTGTGAAGAAGTTCCAGAGACCCCTGCAGAACTGTCTCCCAGCACGTATAATCTGTCTTCTACAGAAACAAGTAAAAATAGAGCTAATTCCGTAAAAGACATTATTGCCCAGAAATAAATCTTTTATAGCCTAGGTTTTATTAATCAGTGTCTTATTTTATACATGAAGAATAACAAATTATTACCCTATGGTGATTCATAATATCTGAGATATTTTTATAGTTTTATTACAATTTTAGAGATTATTTGGGTTTCTGGAATTCCTGACAGACAATGAGAACAGCAGGGGGTGGATTAGTTGTTGCTTTCTTAAAGCTAAGCAGCATCTTGTTCTATTGGGACACTTTCCCTAAGCTTTAGTGATGTTTGCAAATTTTTGGCTTTGTAACAAGCTGTGCTATAGAATTTCATAGGCCCTAGGGCTTTCTTAATTAACTGTGAACTTTTCCCCTGATGTTGTACAACAGTTCAAACTAGCACAAGAATCATCCGCACATGGAACAAGACAGTTTTGTAACATTACACAAATATTTATTTCTGTATATTCCTATAGAAAAAATGTCAAGTTCCTGAGAGCATTATGTTAAGTGAAATAAGCCAAGCTCAGAAGGTCAAGGGTTGTATGGTTTCTCTCATATGTGGAAGCTAGAGAGGAAAAGAGAAAACAATTGTGTAATGTTACAAAATGTTTGCCATTTGATATTGTAACACTTTTCCTACCAATCTTCTTACAACAAAATCATGAATATCTTAATTATTAAAAAAAAAATGTGAAGTCATAGCACAAGTCCTTAAAGTGGAGAAAAATCAAGCATTTAGATACATTTCTATGGTGGCGATATATAACCTCAAAAGTACCTAAAATTGGAGACCCAAAGTGAACCATTCTTAAAAGTTGATCTGCTGTCATAGGGATTTTGCTTCAAATGCCTTTCTCCTTGTATCTGTGTCAATGGATTTATCTTCAAAATAAAGTTAGGATCGACTTCTAGTGATTTTTACATCCAAGTCCATTTCTGGTACCGTATCTTCACTGCTATCTTCAAAAAGATTAGATACAGGGACCTGTCGGAGGGCAGACTGAGTATAGGAAGTTCAAGAGGACACTCCTCTTGTGGAGTTTGAGGGTATGGTGTAGGCAACTGTCAGAAGAGTCATGATGCTATATTTTCAACTCTCATTTTCTTATGAATGTAAGCCCGAAGTATTCTCTGCAAATACAAAAACACCTCGTCCCAATGGTAATTTTACTGGGTAAATGCAACATGGGGACAATGTGTTTTTAATTCTCCTATGTGCTAGTCAACTTTTGTCACTATTTAAAAAAAAAAATACCCGAGATAATTAAATGTTTATAAAGATAGAAGGTTGCCTTTGGCTCACAGTTGGGGAGGTGTCAGTCCATGACAAATCGGCCCCTGACTTTGGGCCTGTGGAGAGGCAGTTCATCATGGCAGAGAACACAGCAGAGCCAAACCACCTACCTCCCCAGTCAGGAAGCAAAGGGATGGAGTACGGGGCCGGGATCCTACACTCTTTCAAGGGCACTCCCCCAGGGACCAAAAGGCCTCTTACTGGACCCCACCTCTTATAAAGCTTCCACCACCTCCTAGAAGCACCAGCCTGGGGACCAAGCCTTTAACACAGGTCTCTGGGACCCTCAGGTCCATACCACGACATCTCACAGCTTTTCTCTCACTTTCTGTGCACCCCGTCAACTTGCTGCCCCTGAATGTTATATCCAACTTAAATTTTACCACCTTGTTGGAAAGATAATACATTTCAAAGTCCAAAACAAGTGTTATCTTCCTATACTGGAGGCACCTCTGATTTAATGGCTATCTAAAAGTGATAGGTAGTATTTTAGATCAAATTATTCCAGTATGTCAAAGAATAATTCAAATTGCTTGCTCAGTTTCCAAAGAACTCTTTCCCTTTGGGTCTGGAATTCCATAAATATTAGGTTTATGTTGAAAGGGTAGTGAAAAGATTCTAGCCACAAGCCAGAGAATTCAAGGTCAAAGTCATAGAAGATTTGAGCTATCAAGACTAAGACTTCCAAATGATTTCCAATATGTACAACCTCCCCCTTAACTTTACATTTGCCTAAGATGCAGTGGCATGAACTAAAAAAAAAAAAAAACTTTAATGGTATTTAACTATAGAATAAGTTAAGTCAAGAAACTATAAGTCATATATTTCTGAAAATATATTTAATATTATATTAAATATATTTCAAATAAAGAATTTAGAAAGTTCACAGTTAAAATACTCAACTTAGGAAGGTGTATTCACAGGTCCCGCAGTTGCAGATTGCTACCAAGTGACACTGCTTGGCTCTCCCACCCCTCTCTTGTGGTTTTCTGTTTTGAAATGGCCCTCTCACCCATAAGTTCAGCTTCTTGGGGCTTTCTGCTCCCTTGGCCCTGGCCAGAATAAATCCTTTGTCTTTTCTTAAATAAGACCCAGAGTTTTATTTGGGATTTTGGAATAGCGCCTTAACAGTCCTGGATAGTGGGCCTAGCAGAGGATACACACTGGGAGGACCCATACTTGGATTTTCACACAGTCTAGAAAACTTAAGATAAAGCAGCTCATTAACCAGTTCCTTGCATAAAAGTAGAAGAGATAATCATCCCAGCAGTGGGTAGAAATAGAGACAATATGAAAAAGCAAGGGAACAAGTCCCCCCATGGAGCCCATAACACTTCAACAACTGATCCCATTGACACCACAGTGGAGGAGATTTCAAATAAAGAATTTAGAAAGTTCACAATTACAATACTCAAGTAATTAAAACAAGATATGAGAAATGAATTAAGAAAGTACAGGAAGTGAAATAACATTTCAATAAAGAGATAGAGATTCAGAAAAAGAATCAAACAGAAATCCTGAAAATGACTCAATAAATCAAATTAGAAATTCAGGTGAAAGCATCACCAGTAGATAAGACAGATTTTCAGCTTAAAAGACAAAATATGCAGATTTTATTTTATTTTATTTATTTATTTAGTTTGGTACTGGTGATTGAACCCAGGGACACTTTACCACTGAGCTTCATCCCCAGCCTATCTATCTATTTATTTCTTTATTTTTATTTTGAGGCAAATTCTTGCTAAGTTACTTAGGGCCTCACTAAATTTCTGAGGCTGGCTTTAAACTTTCAATTCTCCTACCCCAGCCTTCTGAGTTGCTGGGATTACAGGTATGTGCCATTGTGCCTGACCAAAGTGTGTAAACTTAAAAATAGAGTGAACAAAAAGGAAAAGATGTTAAGAGACCATGCTGACAATATTCAAGAAATCTGCAATAACATTAAGAGATCAAATCTAAAAATCATTGGCATAGATAAGGCCACCAAAATACAAACTAAAGAATATCAAACTCTTCAATTAAATAATATCAAAAAAAATTTTAAAACTAGATAGAAACACAAATATAAGATGCATATAGAACTCCAAAGAGACAAGGTCAAAAAAGATCCTCTCCAAGACTTATTATAATTAAAATGCCTAAGATAAGAACAAGGATAAAATTTGAAAACTCACCAGAGGAAAAACAGAAAATGACATTTAGACTTTCTTCCTATCTTTCAGCCCAGATTCTAAAAGTCAGGAGAGTTTGGAATATATTTCTGAAAGATATAGTTGCCTACCAAAATTGTTACATCCAGCAATGCTATCTTTCATAATTTAAGTGGAATAAAAAACTTTTCAAGATAAGCAGAAACTAAAAGAATTTGTGACTACTAAGTCAGCAATACAGAACATATTTATTAAAAATTATAAGCAGAAGAAATAAAAAATGAGTATCAGAGTCAGTGAATGGTTGAAACTTAGCAGAAGCATAACCAAGTAAAACACAATAAAATCTAAATTCAATATTAGAAATAAATCAGAACAATAAAAAACAAAAATTATCTTTTTATAACACTGAATGTAAATTGTCGCAACTCTCCAATTAAAAGACACAGACAAAAAAGGACGGGGCTAGGGATGTAGCTCAGCAGTAAAGCACCATTGGGTTTTTATCATTAGTGCTGGAAAAATAAAAATTAAAAAAAAAACAACTCATTTTCTAGAGAATATCAATGTTGAAAAAAGAAGTATGATACATGTGTCAATTTTTGTTTTTCTAAAATATTTAGAATATTGTTCTTGATTAATTAGAAAAGCATAAAGTAATTAATTCTGTTCAGGATATATTTATTTGGCAGGAGTGAATCTCAATTGTATTCAAGATGATTTTAATACTTTATGCTAAAATTAAAAAAAAAGACACAGACTAGCAAATTGGAAGAAAAAACAAGACCTAACCATATGTTGTTCAAAAGAGACTTGCTGTACAGGCAAAAACATCCACAGGCTGAAGGTCATAGGATGGGAAAAGATATACCATGGCTCTGAAAATCAAAAGTAAGCAGGAGTAGCTACTCTTTCATCTGAAAAATTAAACTTCAAGCCAAAATTAATCAGAAGAGACAAAGAAGATCATTTTATAGTGGTTAAGGGAACTATCCCAAAACAAGATATGATGATAGTTACATATTTATGCACGTCAATATACCTGCTTACATAGAACAAACCTTACATGATATGAAGACTCAGACAGATCCCAATACAATAATACTGGGTGATTTCAACACACTTTTCTCACCACTGGATAGATCATCCAGATATAAGCTAAATAAAGATTCTTCAGAAATTAAAAATACTATTAAGTGGACCTAACAGATATCTATGGAATAGTTCATTCATCAACGACTGAATTCACTTTGATCTCAGCAGCCCATGAAATATTCTCTAAAACAGATCATATAGTAGGGCACAAAGCAAATCTTAGCAAATACAAAAGAACAGATATTCCTTGCATCCTATCAGATCATATGGAATGAAATCAGAAATCAATGACAGGATAAAAAACAGAAACCATTCTAAAACCTGGAGAATAAATAATATACTTTTAAATGAGGAATGGATTACAGAGAAATTAGGGAAGAAATCTTAAAATTCTTAGAGACACATGTAAATAGAAGTACAACATTTCAAAATCTCTGGGATAGTAGGAAGGTGGTTCTCATAGGAAAGTTTATAACAGTGAGTTCCTACATTAAAAAAAAATGACACCAAATAAAAAGCTAATTTTACACTTTAAGCCCTAGAAAAAGAACAAACTAATACCAATATCAGTAGAAAATGACAGGAAATAATTAAAATCAGAACCAAAATTAATGAAATTGAAAATTTTAAAAATACAAAGGGAACAAAGAGTTGATGGTTTAAAAAGAAAAATAAGATTGATAAATCCATAGCCAAACTAATCAAAAGAAAGAGAAAGAAGACCCAAATTAACAAAATTATAGAGATAAGCGGGGTAGGGGGCATATCACCACAGACACTTTTAAAATACAGAGGAACAGTAGAAACAATTTTGAAAATTTATACTCCAATAAGCTAGAAAATCTCAAAGATATTGACAGATTCCTAGACACATATGACCAACCCAAAGTGAACCATGAGGCTATAAAAAACTTAGGCCAATATCAAATAATGAAATTAAAGTAGCTACTAAAAGTTTAACAACAACAACAAAAAAAAACCTTCCAGGACCAGATGGATTCTCAGCTGAGTTCTACCAGAACTTCAAAGAAGAATTAATGACAATTATCTTCAAATTATTCCATGAAATAGAAAAGGAGGGCTCATGCCAAATTTATTCTATGAAGCTAGTACCACCCTCATATCAAAATCAGACAAAGACACATCAAGGAAAAAAAAAACTTTAGACCAATATCCCTGATTAACATAGACGCAAAAATTCTTAATAAAACATTGGCAAACTACATTCAAACCACACATGATCAAGTGGGTTTCATTGCAGGGATGCAAGGTTGGTTCAACATATGCAAATCAATAAATGTAATTCACCACATAAACAGAATTAAGGACAAGAATCACATGATTATCTCAATTGATGCAGAAAAAGCAATTAACAACCCCCAGCACCCATTCATGTTTAAACACTAGAGAAACTAGGGACAGAAGGAACTTATCTCAACATCAAAAATTCTGAATACAACAAGCCAAAAGCCAGCATCATACTAAAAGGGGAACTGAAAGCATTCCATCTAGAAACAGGAACAGGGTATCTAGTTTCACCACTCCTATTCAACATAGTCCTTGAAACTGTAGCCAGAGCAATCAAGCAGGAAAAGGAAATTAGAGGGATATAAATAGGAAAACAAGAAGTTCAATTATCTGTTTGCTGGTAACAATTTTATATTTGTTATATTTGACCCAAGAAGCTCCACCAGAAGATTCTAGAAATGATACATAAATTTAGCAAAGTAGCAGGATACAAAATCAACATACATAAATCAATTGCTTTCCTATCCTTCAATAACCAATTTGCTAAGAAAAAAATCAGAAAAATAATTCCATTCATAATAGCCTCAAAAAATAAAATACTTAGAAATCTAACCAAGGAGGTAAAAAAAAAAGCCTACAATGAAAATTATAGAACAATGAAGAAAGAAATTGAAGAAGACCTCAGGAGACAGAAAGAACTTCCAGGTTCTTGGATAGGTAGAAGTAATATTGTCAAAATGGCCATATGATCAAAAGCAATACACAGATTCAATGCAATTCCCATCAAAATATCAATGACATTCTTCATGGAACTAGAAAAAAAACAGTCCTAAAATTCACTTTGAAGAATAAAAGATTAGAATAGAATAGCCAAAGTAATGCTGAAAAATAAAAGTGATGCTGGTGGCATCACAATATCTGATCTCAAATGTAACACAGAGCTACCAAAACAAAATCAGCATGGTATTATCAAAAAAACAGACATGAAGACCAGCAGTATGGAATAGAAGACACAGAGACAAATCCACATAGATACAGTCACCTGATCCTTAACAAAGGTATCAAAAATATTTATTGGAGAAAACATAACCTTTTAAACAAAATGGTGCTGGGAAAACTGAATATCCATATGTGGAAGAGTGAGACTAGATCCTCCATCTCTCACCCTACACAAAAGCCAATGCAAAGTGGCTGAAAGACCTAGGAATTAGACCAGAAACACTACAGGTGTTAGAAGAAAATGTAAGCTCAACATTCTGACATATTGTTGCATGCATTGATTACCTCAATAGGACCCCTAAAGCTCAAGGAACAAAACCAAGAACCAATAGGTAGGATGACATCAAATTAAAAAGCTTCTGCATGGTGAAGAAAACAAGACCATGAATGCAAGAAAAAATTCACCAACTACTCTTCTGACAGGAGATTAATATCCAGAATATGTAACAGAACTCAAAAAACTTAATACCACAAAAAAAGCCCAATTAATAAATGGGCAAATGAACTAAACATAGTTTTCAAAAGAAGAAATGTAATGGCCAATGTATATAAATGAAAAAAAAAAAAAGGTTCAACATCATTAGCAATCAGGGAAATGCAAATCAAAACTACACTGAGATTTCATCTCACTCTAGTTAGAACGGCAGTCATCAAGACTACATCATTATCCAAAGTACATGTATGAAGACACAAATTGGGTGTCAACCTACTTTATATACAAACAAAGATATGAAAAATTGTGGTATATATGTGTAATAAGAATTATGATGCAAAAAAAACCAAGTACATGTATAAAGATATGAATTGCCGTGAAGGTACTTTATACAAAGATTTGAAAAACTGTGCTCTATATGTGTAATAATAATTGTAATATATTCCGCTGTCGTGTATTTTAAAAAAATAAAAATCAATTTAAAAAAAGTTTTTAAAAAAAGATTACAAATAATAATAAATGATGAGGAGGATGTAAAGGAAAAGGTACCCTCATACATTGTTAGTAGGACTGCAAATTAAGCCAACCACTCTGGAAAGCAGTGTGGAGATTCCTCCAGAGACTAGGAATGGAACAACCACAGGACCCAGCTACCCTTACTTCTTGATATTTATCATGAAGAACTAAAATCAGCACGAAATAGTGATACATGATACATGCAATGTTCATAGAAGCACAATTCGTGATAGCCAAGTTATGAAACCCACTTAGATATCACTCAACAGATGACTGGATAAAGAAAATGTAGTATGAATACACAACAGCATTCTACTCAGCCATAAAGAAGAATGAAAGTATGGGATTTGCCAGCAAATACGTGGATCTGGAGAACATTATGCTAAGTGACATAAACCAGACTCAGGAAGTCAAGGGTAGAATGTTTTCTCCCATATTTGGAAGCTGAAGAGAAGTAAAAAAATTTTTGAAAAAGGTGATCTCATGAAAATAGAAGGGGGAACAATGGATTAGATGAAGGGGACTTAGAGTGGAGAGGGACAAGAAAGGGGGAAGACCAGAGAATTAAATTGGCCAAATTATGTCATGTGCATGTGTAAATATATCACAATAAATTCTCCTTTTATGCATAACTATAATGGGCCAATTTAAAAAAATAGATTAATAGGAGGAAGACCAACAGGGTAGAGGAAGGGGATCAGGGAGAGGGAGGAGGGTATGGAAGGTGGGTAGTACTGGGGATTAAAATGTAGCAAGTTATGTCATATGCATTTCTAAATATGTCAAAATGAACCCCACAATTATGTAAAACTATAATGCACTAATAAAAACAAAAATAAAAGGGATGAATGCATAATGTATATGCCAGAAAATGTATACTTGATTTTATACATAAAAAATACCCCTTTCTACATGCTTAAAAAATTTAGGAAGATATATATTGAGTTAAAAGGCATAATTCAATATGCTGGTTTAGTATATAATCCTTTTAATAGTTCAGTTGCAAATATTTTAAGGGGCATAAACATCTCTGTGAATCAGAAGCAAGTAACACCTTGGTCTTTTTCATTCTCAAGAGATGAGATTATACTGCACCTAAAACAAATAAGAAATTAAAACCACAGCCCAGCTGATATGTATTAGATCACTTTTCTTAGTAATTCACTTCTTAGAAATAATTTTAATTGCTGCCTTATTGAATAGATATACTGTTTATATCTATTTTTCAATGTCCATTGTTTTTAGACTTTAATCACTCTCCATTTTTTTACAATAAAGATACTTGTTTGGCTGGGGCTGCAGCTCAGTGGCAAAGTGTTTGCCTAGCATGAGTGAGGCACTGGGTTCGACCCTCGGCACCACATAAAAATTAACAAATAAAATAAAAGCAACTATTACAAAACAAATTGTTTTAAAAAATGCTCATTAACTCAAACACAAAAAATATCATTTTTATCCCTACTTTGTGTAATTTTTCCATCTTTATCATGAGAGTAGTAGATTCACTATGAAATCTGAATCGGACTAGACATACACTTCACTCACTAGAAAATCGGACTTGTGAGACTCAAATTGGGAGTCCGTGGGAAATGGATTTCATGAGTTCCTTTTGAAAGTTACCATACTTAGCACCACACTTAGCAGCTATATGAAATTCTTGACAAAGGATATTTAAGACAGTCCTATACTTTATATATCAAGTGGAAAAGTCATATCTTTATGCAGAGAGAACACATTTGGCATGAGTACAACCATATTATGATCCAACTTCTCCAATACTAGGCAACAAAGATAAAAACAGGCCAAGCAGCAATCAGCCTTTCAGTGAAAAGTCATATCACAAGGGGGGGGGGGTCCAGAAGACACTATCCAGTAAGTCCAAGGGATTCATTCAGACAGCCCAGTCCTAGAGAGTACTTGGAAGAAGTCTGATGTAGGAGTCACAGCCACCAAATGTTCCTGGAAAGAATGGGGGAACAATCCCAGTGCCAAGTGCATTTGTCATTCAGAAATGTAGGCTAATTTGTTCCATGGGTAAATGTACCATTAATTCTCACTAACTATTTAATTTTTTTATCCTCTTGATATTCAGTCTACATGCTTCTAGGTAAAAGCTTCAATTTAAGTTTACTTATTTTGAGTCATTCTATTGTTCCATGATGACCTTAAATGCATTTGGGACAATTTTTTTTAAAATAAGCATTTAATTTTGAAACAATCTTGAATTTATGGAGAAGACAGAGCTATATGAATATATATATATCATTACCCCTGAATAACATGCATTTCCAAAACAAAGACAGTTCCCACTTAACCAAAATTTGATTGTCATCTTGGATACAAGTCCAACTTTTAATCCTCAAATCTTGTTCAAGTTTCACCAGTTCCCAATAATGTCCTTTACAGAACAAGCATCCAGTGCAGTATCATGGTTAGCATTTAGCTGTTAAGCTTTCTTAGCCTCCTGTAATCAGAAAGCCTCCCTCCACACCCTTCTCAGCCTGTAACAATGTGCTGAAGGTCACATAGCACTGTCTCCCCAAGGCCCACCCTTGCCACTCTGTGGTACCTTCTGCACCCTGCAGAAGGAGTCTCAACCCGGCTCCAGGGTCCTTGGCCACTCCTTACCCAGTGTGGATGCCTCTCTGCTCAGCCTCATTGAATGTGTTGGTGACAGAGTTGTTCAAAAAGAGGAGAGAAGAAGAGGAAAAATTAGTAATTTAGGTTTCTTCATGGTCAAATTCACTTTTCAGAAGTGATTATTATTTACATGGACTGCTTATGCTCCATAAAGTCTGTCTGTATGGAGTTTGGAGGAAAAGAATAAAGACAATATGGACTCTATCTTTTATGGTGCCCCATTTGACACTAAATTGAACAGTCTGTTACTTATCTAGATTCTTTTTCTTAACGATAGTACTGAAAGGTCCAAATTGAAGCATCTGCTGAAATAATTACCCACCTACAGTATGAGGTACTCTTCCTAACACATATCACTAAATCTGTTATAGTTTGGATGTGAGGTGTCCCCAAAAGCTCATATGTGGGACAATACAAGAAGGTTTAGAGGAGACATGACTGGGTTACGAGAACCTTGAACTAATCAGTGAATTGATCCCCTGATGGGATTAACTGGGTCATGACTGAAGGCAGGTAGGGTGTGGCTTTAGGGTTCATATTTTACATCTGGTGAGTGGAGTCTCTCTGCTTCCTGATCATCATGTGAACTACTATCCTCTACCACACTCTTGTGCCATAATGCTCTGCCTCACCTCAAGCCCTGAGGAATGGAGCCAGCTGTCTATGGACCAAGACCTCTGAAACCTTGAGCCACCAAATAAACTTTTCCTCCTCTAATTGTTCTTGCCATGTCTTTTAGTCACAGCAGCAAAAAAATCTGACTAAAACAGTATCGCTTAATGAATGAATCACCTTCCTAAACCACAAACTCTGTGCTAGGTTTGCCCTTCTTCTCCCAACCAGGCTAGTGAACCTGAAAAAATAACAACTACATAGGAAAAAAAAAGAAACAATTAAAAGTAAAAGTGTGTGTAGCTAAGCAATGAATAAATGAGTCCACTGAAAAGCCACACAGAAGGCTGTTACTCAGCGTTTTACCAGTTACAGGCACTTCCATAAAATCCACCCAACCATTTGATTATACACCCCTGAGATCAGTGCCCAGAGCTGCACTGTCTCTGCATTCTTCCTACTGTTTTGGGTGCTGGGTGAGAGCCATCAGTGACCTTTCATCCACGCTTAGACAGGAGAGAAAATGACAAGACAAGAAAACAACTTTAATATGAATGCTGAAAAACAATCAGACTCATTATTAGGCACCAATTTTGATTAACGTAAGGTCCAATGGAAGTCAGATCCTCCTGCACAGCCACCTCCACAGTGTCCTGGTGTTCAGAGGGAACTGGGAACAGAACTAGGGTGATTGTAACATGCAGAGGTGTGTTCATGTCCTTGGTAGCAAGTGAGAGAACCAACAAGAGATGAAAGGACATAAAGACAATGCAGAACTCTGGGGGTCTGTCCTCAAAATGTCATAACCATGTATGAGTTCCGGGGGAAACAGGTGACTCCATTCAGAGATTTTACAGTATCAGGAACTATCCTAAAAATGCAAAGAATGCAATCCATTCTAGATATTTCATCTCCAGAAACACGGAGAGTATACAGGATCAATACAGGAAAAGAAAGAGAAGAAGGAAGAAGAAAGCAAGCCCATCATCATTGAAGTTAAGAAACTAATCCCCCTTCAGGCAGAATCCTCCCAACATGGAAATTCCCCATTCACTTGCCAGGTAAACTAATATTCAAGTGAAAAATACAGAACCCCTAAAAGGCCAGATCTTGGCTGGCTCTTCTCGGGACCTCACTTCATGCCCTGGCTGCCCTGGTGGTGCTGATTCTGCTTCTGGAGAGTCCAGGGCCTGCAGGAGGAGCCTGGCACGAGTCTTCACTGTTCTCTTCTTGGTATTCAAGATGGTTTCAATTTTGTTAGCTACATAGTTTTTATCTAGAACAATTATTCTTTGTAAAAGGCAATTTAAAAAGAATAAAAATGCTTTGAATATGAAAATCTTAAAACTCTCAACAAAAGGAGACTGAAAAAACTCTAGTCCTGGGGTTTTCGGTGTCGGCCAGGGACCGGCCAGACCAAGATGAGTGAGGAGCTCGTTTTGAACATTCGCACGTGGGTTCCTCAAAGCTCATCTCGGTGCCCCCTCCTCTTCCAAGAAGGATGCTCACGGTGAAAGGGAGCAGCCCGACTCCTGTTGACTCTGAATCAAAACATTGGATTCCAAGCAAAATACCATCAACAACTAATCCTGCAGCCTGAATGCCATCGCCCCGAGAACAGAACCAGGCAAGCTGGTGCGAGGGTCTCCTCTGGACACCACTGCTGGACTTTCCTCCAGGGGAGGCTTCTGAAGCCCGCTAGTGAGTGGCAAGAGCGGCCTCTCGTGGCTGACGTTATTGCTGCAGTCTACCGGCCCAGGGCTGGGTTGCTTTACTCCCCTTTCTGTAGAGTTCATTTCTCATTTCTGGATTTGTTTAAGCAAAGCAGCGGTTTCCATTGCAGGACCTAAGGAGTTTGATTTGACCTAAACATCCCTGTTCTATTGACAAAGACTTTCCACGAAATCAATTTGAAGCTGAATCTGAAACACGGTACAACGTGTGACCAAAGAATCAGGAACACCTTCCTAGAGGAGCAGGGCAACGTGGCCATGCAGGGTGCTCAGGCCACCGGTGCCAGTGTGTGTCCTGGTGTGAGGCTTCAGGGCAGGAAAACACTGAGCTGCGACAAACTTCATGAGGGTGGCTCAGGCGAACCGCTGAAAGTTACCTCTGGCTTTCCTGCAGCAATCTAAATTTCTGAGCATAGCCACTAGCACTGATCTGCTGCTCGTTTCAAAGGAGATTTTGGTAGGAGAAGCTGGAGACTCAGACTGGGGAGATTCCAGTGACAGAAAAATCAAAGAAAATTAAAGTGATTTTACTACAAGGAGGAAGATATTTTTAAAATGTAATCTCAGGGCTGGCTTAAATTAATCAAGAAAGGAAATATCCTTTAGGAAGAGATTTAATCCGAACAAATAATTTTAACATATTTTAATGTATGATAAAATATGGGTGCATTGGGTTCTGCTGAAGTATTCGGGATATTAGCATCGTATTCAAATATAGCCCGTTCTATAATAAAGGCTTCCAATGACAAATTTAAAAATGGAAAATATTAGCATCCAGAGAAGTGCAATTTTCAAGATCACTTAAACGACTAAGTTTTGTCTGTAAGCAACAACTTTCTACTATGAGAAATGAAGTTCCCTAGCAAGGCACGGCCCTCGAGCTAGTCCCTTAGTAGCAGCGGCAGATTATTAAATTTGTGTTCTAAAATTTAGCTTCACCTACAGGTGCTCTATCCCCGTAGCGCATGAGTTAATTAGCACCTTAACTCTGAAGCTGCCAACGTCTGCAAAACTGTACGCTGCTAACATCTAAATTGATGCAATATGATGTAATGTCTGCCAAATTATTTCCCTCTTAGACTTAATTCCTGAGGTGCTACAATCCTAAAAAAGAATAAATGACAGCATTTGTAGGCTAATCCCTTATTGCCACGTTCCTCTCAGTTTTATAAAAAACGTTCTCAATGTACATTCAAATATATAGATAAAAAGTCAAATATTCATCATATATTTTAAAGTCCCTCCACAAGATGAAAGTCTTTTGTAAATAAAAATTCTATTTTTCAGGTTGCAATTGACTAGGTTTCCTTAAAGGTTCTTTATTTTCAGGAGCATGCCCTGCAAGTTCAAGTCCAAATATCACCAATAATGAAAATACAAAGTTTTCCAGGTAGCCTCGCCCAAGTAGCAAAGCATTCTCTGAACTTACGTGGATTCCCCGCTTCTGCCCAGCTCCAGGTCTGCGGAGGCAGCAGCAGCAGCACCTGGAAGAAGGCGCGGGCGGCGGAGGCCATGCTCGCTGCGCTAGGCGCCGCCGGCTGCGAGGACGCGGCGGCTCGGGTCGCCTGCGCTCACGCCCTGCGCTGCCCGGGCTCCAGCGCTCCGCGGCTCTGGGTTTCCCACTCGCCCCGCGCAGCCGGCTGGCGCAGGAGGAGCCGCCTGTCCCGCTGCAGCGCTCGCAGGACGACGGCCTTCGGGCGCCTCCACCGCTCTGCGCTGGGCTGCGCCTCCAGCACCTAGCCGTGGTGGCAGGCGCGCCCCGGAGGTGGCAGGCGCTCCCAGGAGGTGGCAGGGGCACCGCGCGCCTGGGAGGAGTCGGCAGCCCGGCCCACGCCCCCGTGCCGCCCTCGGTGGCCACACACCTGAGGCTCCTCCCCGCTGGGGCGCAGAGCCCCCGCCTCGCGCGCACTCCTCTGGCTGCAGGTGCTCAGAGCCGACGCTACCACTGGGCGGTTCATCTAAAGAGGAAAGCAGCGGATACAGAGGAAATCGGTTCCTGTTCTGCTCAAAAGATGGAGCAGAGAGAACTCCCTCCGCAGCGCGGACTCCTGCGACGCGCACACTGGGGCTTCGCTGGGATTCAGACTAGAATGGAAGCTCAGTGCGGGATGGATACTGAATTCATTCAACATTTTGCTATTTTGTTCATCATGGGTTTTGATTTGGGGGTTTTGTTGGGAGGTGTGCATTTTATTATTTTAATATTGCATTAAAACATTATTTATCTTGATTACCGTTACTTAAAATTTGCACCGGAGACGAATGCTTACTGCCCTCACCCTAGCTCTGGCCTTTCTAGAAGTCTAACTGTAAATGTAGTTCCAGCCTTCCCTGCAAAGGAGCAGCCCCCTCATGGGTAGTGAGGAGGGGTTCCCTGCAGGAGCAGCTCATCCTGAGCATCACGTGTGCCAGGGCCGGGACAGGAGGGACGGGGTCCTCCCCTTCCGGTGCTTCCTAAACTCACAGCCCAGGCAGAAGGTGGGCACACTCCCTGCAAGTACCACCGCGAGATTCCAGAAATAAGTTATTAAATGTTTAGAAGGTATCTCAAAGGAATAAAAGCTGTGTGTACTTTTTGGTCTTCTTTTCATAAAATCATCTTTCAAATCACTCCTGAAAGCCTTTTTCTTCATTAAAATGAACTCAAATGTCATAATCATACAGAAGAATCTTAAGAAGTCATTTGCGAATTATTAATTAGATTGCTTAAATTACTTTTGCACAAGAACTATGAAAATTACACTTCTTTCATTACAGAAAAAAAAATATAAGTGTAAAATCTTTTTATTGGTCCACTAATGCATTATGCACAGTAGTGGGGTTATTTTGACGTCGTAGGTGTATGGAATATAATTTGCTTCATTACGATCCTCAGTACTTCTACTCTCACTGCCCTGCTCCTTCCCCCTGCTTCCTTTACTCTGCTGGTCTTCTCCCTTTTTGTGTTTTTAATTCATGCTCCATAGATATACACAGAGGTGGAATCCACTGTGGCATATTCATGTGTGTACACAGCATGATTCGTCAATTTCACTCTGCAGTTCCTCCCTGCTCCTGTCTCTCGCCTCCCCCTGCTCCCCCCTTCCTCTCCTCCACTCATCTCCCTTCTATTATAAATGTGAAATCTTGATTGACACATTAATTGCCTGGAGTGAGATAAAAACAGAAATTGGAAGGCATCTTGTAAATTGGACCCAGAATGAAACAACAAAATATCAACCTGCAATTTTTGCTTTTCTTCTTCACAAATACACACAACCCTGTGCGCGAGGTTGTGCGTCTTTTATTTCAATGTAATTTTGCCACGTGCTGTATTCTCATTCTGCAATTTCATCTTAGTCATGTCCCACATGCATTCCAATTGGAGCTGGAATCCATCATATCCTTCAACTTTCAGTTCTAAAAAATTAGAATGAGAACACTAAAAATGTCAGTTTTCTTGCCACTCTAATAGCACTTTCAGTGGGGGCTGTGGGTGTAACTCGGCAGGAGAGCGCTATCCTAATGGGCACATAGGCCCAGAGTTCCATCCCCAGCACAGGAAGGGGAAAAAGTCCAACTGTCTACTCTTACAAGGATGCCACATCTCTAAGAATACTTTTTTTCTTATATTTTTCCTAAGCAACCTAATGTGATATTAATTCAGTTTTTAAAATTACACTACTGCATTTGTCAAGGTAGAAAGCAGAATCCACTCAGACGTTTTAAGTCAGTTTTCCCTTACTATTACAAAAATACCGGCGACAATTAACTTCTAACGAGGAAAAGGTTGGTTTGACTTATAGTTCTAGAGGGTCCAGTCCAAGATCAGGCAGTTTGGGTCTCTGGCAGCACCTCATGGATGGATGGGGAGGAAGAGCAAAGGGTTCACATCATATAAAGCCGAGAAGCAGAGAGAGTCGGGGAGACCAGGGTCCCCAGGATCCCCCCCCCGCGCTTAGGGTCACGCCACCCCCCAGGACCTCCCTTAAGGCCCCACCTCGTAGAGGTCCTATGACCTCCCAATAGCACCACTCTCTGGTCCTGTAACACATGGCCCGCCCGCTGGGGACCCTCGTCCAAACCCTAGCATTCCCCACCAAGTGTGTGGCACTCTCAGAAGAGTGACAGCAGAGAGCCGCTGCCACCAAGGGGCAGAGGGAGGAGAGGCGCGGCTCCGGCTCTGCAGCAGCCGCAGGCGGGGCTTCCCGGGAGCGAGCGGCAGTCCCGGGATTAAAAGGCCTTCTGAGCCCCACTTGGCAGCTCCTCCTCTTCCTGCGGGGGTCTCTCCGTGGCCAACCCCAGTGGGCGTCAGCCAGCAAGGGACAGCGGGAGGTCAGGGAAGGACCGCACACCCCGGGGACAGGCATCCAAGCTGTGGAGGAGCCTCCTCTTGTTCTGTGATGGAGGCTCAGGGAGTGGAGGGTGGAGGATGAACCTGAGTTTTGTTTTGTTTTTAACTCAGGAGCCCAAGTCATTCTACATCCAGAAATTGAACCAGAACTTTGATATCAAATAGTCCCCTCTCCTCCTGCTTTGGTCCCAGGGAAGATCAATCAGGCTGAATATCACGCCGCAAGTGGAGCTTTTCATTAACTGCAGCATCAGGGAGTCACCTGAGCCCACTTACCTCTCCTTATTCTTCACAGAATGGAAAGATCGATGTTCCCACAGAGCAGAGAAAGAGGAGGCCTCGCTTCTGCTTTTCTGACATCCATCAATATTTTAAGAAAACAATTTTCACCGTTCCTGACCAATTGGGAAACTAAGTTGTGCTCAACTATAAAAAACAAATATTCTTTACTAAAACATCATATAGTTATTTTTTTTTCTGTGACATCAACAAACTGGTCTAAAATTTAATCCTTCCAAAGTTCAATCGGTTAAAATATACATATAAAATAAATGGTAAATAAGTTGAAATTTCCTTCCCAGTCTCTCATCCCAGACTAATTGGAAAGAAATGGGAGGAAGAGGAGAGAATAATAATCAATGGCTATTTGATAAAAATTTGCATAGCTATTTATTGGAGCCTTGTTCTATATAAATTCCCTGATTTCATATTTATATAAACAACAAATCACATTAATACTGCTACAAAAAGACACCATAAGGGTCCAGATATCAAAGAAAACATTCTCTCCAATGTTTTATTTTGCATGAAAAGATAATTCTCATCCAAAATCTGGATGAATCTTCTACATAGAATACGTGGGCTTGCCGGTAAATGGATAGAAATGGAGAATATCGTGCTAAGTGAAATAAGCCAAACTCAAAAAATCAAGGGTCAAATATTTACTCTTATTTGCTTGAGTTAAGTCAAAAGAAGGAAAGAGAGAGGGAAGGATAGGATATCATAAAAATAAAGGGAAGATCAGTAGAATACACGAAGGAGCTTGAGAGGCAGAGTGGAGGGGTGGGAGAGGGGAGGCAATGCAGAATGAATTCTTAAAAAATCATGTGTTGGGGTTGTGGCTCAGCGGTAGAGCGCTGGCCTAGCACGTGTGAGACCCTGGGTTCGATCCTCAGCACCACATAAAAATAAAGGTATAAAAAAATCATGTTATGTGTGTATATAAATACACCACAGGAAATTTCACCTTTATGCATATGTAAAAAGAACCAATCAAATATAAATAAATAGTGAAAGGATGTCTAGGATGTGGAGGGAAAGAGAACAGGAGAGGGGAAGGAAAAGAGAAGGACTGTGAGCTGAAATCCAACTCTATGCATATATGAGTTTGTTGATGAACCCAACTACTCTATATAACTATAAATCTCTAACAGAAGAAGAGGAAGGAGGAGGAGGAGGAGGAGGAGGAGGAGGAGGAGGAGGAGGAGGAGGAGGAGGAGGCACAGTGACAAAATTAGAATGTGATCTTAGGAGATAGAAAAGCCACCCTGGATTTCAGTAAATCAACATTCCACCACTGAGCTGGGCTAATATTTATCATGAAATCTCCTGTGGATGTCAGATCTTTTCCTTAATATGGGAGACAAACTTTAATATAAGAGAGATCAACTGGATTGAGCCTGGGGATCAGGAGACAGAGGAGGGGTGAGCTAGGGACCAGGGAGGGTGAGGAAAGGGGCCAGTCAGATGTCAGAGATGAATTTATTCATGTTCCAGTTTTGTCGGAAGTAAACTGACCCTTCGGTTAGTCTCTGCAGAAAGCCATTCCCAGAAGACAGGAAGGCAGTTGTCCTTGTGAAACGTCCAGCTGAATAAACGGGACACCTTTTCACTCTGCTGACCTGCGGCTCTAAGAAAACACTGCTCCTCTTTAAAGGAGGAGAATCAATGGACACAGAACTGGAGGAGCTTTCAGATCTGCCTGCATTTGTGCTCCAGGGCTGGAGCAGCCTCGGGGCAGCCTGAATTTCTGGGTCTAAAGGGGCTGAAGCTGTTCTGTCTGTAGCAAGTGCAGGGAATTCCTATCCATTCCCAACCAGCTCTGCATCTGGGGAACAGCTCATGTTGTGCTGCCAGCCAAGGAGCTTTGGGTGCCTTAGAGAGCCACTTGGACCCCAGGTCTCCATGTGGTGGGGAGGACTGTGGGGTCGTCTCCTCCTGGGAGGACTGGCTGTGGCTTTCACACACACTACAAAGGCACAATCTAGAAGCTGGCATTGAGTATGCAGTAGAAGACAGGAGGACAGGCTGTGCACGTGGAGTCAGCCACACTTTCTGCTGTTGCACATCGAGGCAGAGACACAAGCGGGCACAAGGAGCACACTTAGCCTGATGCCCTTCTTTTCAGGGTCCAGGCAGCTGGCCAAGGTAAGGTCACAGTTTCATAAGGACTCAGGGCATGGAGAAACCTAGTCGTTACACAAAAACATGCAATTTTATTCTCAGTCCAATAATGAATATGAGCACAAAATTCTCATAGTATAAAATATCGAAGAAGGGGAAAGTTTTGTTCTCTGTATGATACAAAATGTTTTCGGCCAAGTCAGATAGCTCCAGGGGCTGTACCCAGGATGTGGGATCACATCCAACATGCCTGGTAGTGACAGAGGGGAAATGAAGGTCACCTGTAGAGAATTTCCTAAGAATATTAAATAAGAGACTCTGCAGACGACTTATCATATGCATCTTCTGTTCCAAAGGTTAAAAGAAACTTCCCCTGAGTATAAGGGGAGGGGGAGAGAGAGAAAAGAGGAAAGATGAATAAACAAAGCAGCCCTGAGGTGACAGAATACTTGGTCACACTTGATATTTAGGGGACCCTGTGACTCCGGAATAAGATGGTCTGGAGATAAAGCACCAAAACTTTAGAAACCTGCTTGTCTCTCCTACAGCAAGACGCTAGATCTCTCTAGGCCTCAAATCTCATGTGTTTATGATGAGCATCATTATATCTTGTCTGGGTAGTTTGTGAAGATTATTTGAAAAGAACTTATGCAAAGTGGCCAAATACTACCTGAAATATATAGTAAGTGTTCAATAAATTATTCACATTGTCATTAATTAAAATAAACCCATGTCCTTTAAGAACTTTTTCAAAAACTAACAGTCATTAATATAAAATGCTTTCTTGTTACCAGGTGACTTTCTATCTCAAAGCAAATGCACTCTTCTTTGGCTCTAAAGGACATTTCAAAATATTATTTTTCCCAGGAAGGGCATGGTTAAATGTTAGAGTTTGGCCTCCTGATGCTCTATAATTTCTTGCAGCACTGTAGAATGAGGTTTGCCAACACAATTTCCACATGAATAATGGATAAAGAGCACTCTTTGTGGTTTCAAAGGGTTTTGTGCCAATACATTTATTCTCTTGAATGGCCAGTGTACATTTATAAAATTTTAATATTCCACAATAAACACCTATGCATAATTATCATTAAAGAGAGATTCACAACCACGTTAGGATTACTACTTATTTTGTTTCATATGATTTGCTTTTATCAACTTTTTGTTTCTGTCAACAGTTCTAACAGATTGCAATTTGTCAAGTGTCCGTTAACGCATATGGTGCCTAGTGATACAGGAGGTTTCCTTTCACTAGGAAAGGAAGAGCTACAGAACATTCTCCAAAGGATGGGCAAATAGGTTTTGAAATTCTTCATGCTTATGCAAATTTCACCCTTAAACAAAAATTAACTTCATAAGGATTCATTTTAGCCCTGAAGTTTTCTTGTATTGCTATAGTTGAATCAACCATCAAAATATTGGTCTTATTACTAAATAACATTAGTCTCTTTTTTCAGATATATAGAAGTTAATTTAGATGTATTTCAGTCTCCCTTTAAAAATTACCTTTTTAGGCTGGGTGCATTTACTGTAGTCCCAGCAACTCGGGAGGATGAGGCAGGAAGATCACAAGTTCAAAGCCAGCCTTAGCAACTTAGCAAGGCCCTAAGCAAATTAGCAAGATCCTATCTCAAAGTGAAAACTAAAAAGGGATAGGGATGGGTTCAGTGGTTAAGCACCCCTGGGTTCAATTCCTGGTACCAAAAAAAAAAATTACCCTTTTAGCCTCCCTTTCAATATGTAAAGTTTATGGCAAAAGCAAAATTTTATTCACCTATGGGACACAGTTTAATGGGCAACTCCGGGTGAGATATTGCTTGGTTTCTTGAGTAGGAGTGATAACAGGATGTATTTGCAGGGATTCCTGTAGGTGTTTTATAAATGAATAAGTGTTGAACACTGGGAAGGGGACACTTACCTTACAGTACTGCTGAGGCATTACTATAAAGGCAGCAGTGTGTGAACAGAAATGGAAAACTTCAAAATAACATGTGAAAGAACATTTTTTAAAAATCAGATCATCCATATTTAATTCTATAAGCATATCTGGAAGTTGGAAAGTATTTTGGTTCTCAGAAAACTTGGAATTTTTAGGAAGTAACCAAGTAAGAAAGCAAAGAGCTGATGATCTGCTCACATGCCAAGGAACATGGAATATTCACATATAGTTTATGACATCCTTTTAGAAAAGGAGACTTGAGCAAAGAAAAGGCCTCTTAGAATAAAATCCATTGAAGATGGGATAAGAATTTGCAATAAAGATTACAGGTAAAATTATCAAAGTATGGCAACTGTATGTCAATCAGTGAAATTCAGAATGAATAATATTGGTAACGGGTTATAAGTTCTGGTACTGATGAGGAACAGGGCCTGGATTCACTTGCTCACTTGAAACAATATTAACAGTGTCAAAACAGATGAAGCAACAGTTTTCCAAACACAGACCTCAGGAAACAAAGGAAAGTGATCCCTGAAAGATAGGGCTCAGTGAGGTGCCCCCTGCTAGAGCTTGCTACCTGGAGAGACAAAGGACCCCAATGGAGCCCAGAGCTGTGGAGTTGAAGACAGAGGGAGTGAAGGGTTGATTAAGGCCAGAGAGAGAACCCTTCAAAAGGACTCAAAAGAACAGTACTCGACACTCACATGGGGCCAGGAGGAGTGTCTGCTCCTACCAGTTGGACTGAAAAACCTCATTTATTCCTCTGTATGGAAGCTCTTGCTTCAGTACATGCTTTCTGCAGGAACATCAAAATCAGCTGCTCAAAACCAGTGATAAAGAGAAGCCCTTTTGCAAGGGTAGGGAGGACACATCACATAGATCAGAACAAAAGTAAGGCCGGGCACAGTGGTGCATGCCTGTAATCCCAGTGGCTCAGGAGGCTGAGGCAGGAGGATTGCGAGTTCAAACCCAGCCTTAGCAACTCAGTGAGGTACTTAGAAACTCAGCAAGATCCTGTATCTAAATAAAATATTTTAAAAAGGGGCTGAGGATGTGGCTCAGTGATTAAGCAATCCTGGGTTCAATCCGAAGTACCAAAAAAAAAAAAAAAAACCCCAAAACAACAACAAAAAAGTAAAGTTGGCAGCAGATTTCTTATTTCCCACCAAAAACAACACAGATGAGAATGCAGAGGAACAACATCTTTAAGACTGCAAGTAAGAATTTTAAAGCAAAGTTAAGATGATATTCAGAAATGAAATAAAGGCTCTCAGTTAAAAAAAAAAAACAGATGAAATCATTAATCTCCAACTTACTCACTCTATAATAAACGTTGAAGTCGTTCTGGTGCAATAAACTGCTCCAGGGGCTACTTGGTGGCCTGGCTTCTCACATGTGCCAGGGAGTGACAGGGCAGACATGCACTAACTAGCTAGAAGCCTGGGAAGCAGGTCGGCATCTCAAGGCTTCACTGCCTCAGCAATAACTCCAGGTCGGTTGAACCCTCCTAGGAGTCCGTCTACATATCAAACACAACATCTATGTCTTCCACAGGAGAGGACCACACCTAAAACTTCCCAGCTCTGGGAGCAGAGGGGACAATGTATATGCGAATGTCTGTAGACCACAGGTAAAAGTGCTGGCTGTGTGCAGGCACACAGGTGTGTCCAGGGCTTCTTTCTTCAAGCAGTGCAGAGAGGGAGGGGCTAAAATTTATGCAGTTCCCTATTTCTCCCTGAGTCCTCCCATGATTTCAACCTGCATCAAGCTACCTCCTACTAGACTCTGTCCTAAACCTGTTAGCTCTGGGAGCAGAAGGGAATAAGCATCTACAAGTTTCCCCAGACCATATTAAAATAAGTGCCTTTAAGCAGGTGCACACACACTTCCAGGAGAGATGCCCCTTGGAGCAGTGTGGTAAAGGGGCTGGAAGGTACAGCTCCAGATGCAACAAAATGAAATTAAGCCCCTATCTCTCAACATGCACAAAACTCAGCTCAAAGTAGATCAAGGACTTAGAAATACAACCAGAGACCCTGTGTCTAATAGAAGAAAAAGTGGGCCCTAATCTCCATCATGTGGGATTAGACCCCAACTTCCTTAATAAGACTCCTGTGGTGTAAGAATTAAAACCAAGAATCAATAAATGGGATGGACTCAAACTAAAAAGTTTCTTCTCAGCAAAAGAACCAATCTGAGAGGTGAATAGAGAGCAAATCTTAGGAGCAAATCTTTACTCCTCACACGTCAGATAGAGCACTAATCTCTAGGGTATATAAAGAATTCAAAAAGCTAAGCACGGAAAAAACAAATAACCCAATCAACAAATGGGCCAAGGACCTGAACAGACACTTCTCAGAAGAGGATATACAATCATCAACAAATAGATGAAAAAATGTTCATAATCTCTAGCAATTAGAAAAATGCAAATCAAAACCACTGTAAGATAGTTCACTCCAGTCAGAATGGCAGCTATTATGAAGACAAACAACAATAAGTGTTGGCGAGGATGTGGGGAAAAGGTACACTCATACATTGCTTTTGGGACTGCAAATTGGTGTAGCCAATATGGAAAGCAGTATGGAGACTCCTTGGAAATCTGGGAATGGAACGACCATTTGACCCAGCTATCCCTCTCCTCAGACTATACCCAAAAGACTTAAAAACAGCATACTACAGAGACACAGACACATCAATGTCTATAGCAGCACAATTCATAATAGCTAAACTGTGGAGCCAACCTACATGCCCTTCAGGGGATGAATGGATAAAAAAAAATGTGGCATATATATACAATGGAATATTATTTAGCAATAAAAGAGAATAAAATCATGGCATTTATAGATAAATAGATGGTGTTGGAGAAGATAATGCTAAGTGAAATTAGCCAATCCTAAAAAAAAAACCAAAAACAAATGCTGAATGTTTTCTCTGATATAAGGTGGCTGACTTATAGTGGAATAGGGAGGGGGAGCATGGGACGAATAGATGAACTCTAGATAGGGCAGAGGGGTGGGAGGAAAAGGGAGGGGGCAGGGGATTAGCAAGGATGGTAGAATGTGATGGACATCATTATCCAAAGTACATGTATGAAGACACAAATTGGTGTCAACATACTTTATATACAACCAGAGATATGAAAAATTGTGCTGTGTACGTGTAATAAGAATTGTAATGCATTCCACTGTCATTTATTTTTTTTAAAAATCAATTAAAAAAAGAAAAAAAGCAATAGAGAAAGAAGGGAGCAAAGGATCAACAACATAACCAAAAACAAGTAAATAAATGACGCTACTAAGTTCTTACATATCAATATTACTTTGAAATGCAAATTTTTTAAATTTCCCAATCCAAAGTCATAGAGTAGCTTAGAAAAACAAGCATCAACTATATGCTGTCTACAGGAAACTCACTTAACTTTAAGGACATGGATAGACTGAAAGTAAAGGGATTAATAAAGATATTCCATGCAAATGGAAGCCAAAAGAGAGCAGGATTAGCTATGCTTATTTTAGAAAAAGTTGACTTTGGGTCAAAAACTAAATAAAAAGAAAAAAGAGACAAAGAAGGTTCCCAAATCATTTCATAAGTCCACAATTACCCTTAATATCAAAACCAATGACATTATAAGAAATGAAAACTGCAGAATAATAGCTTTCATAAAGATATGTGCAGGGCCAGGGTTGTGGCTCAGTGGTAGAACACTTGCCTAGCATGCATGAGGCACTGGGTTCGATCCCCAGCACCACATAAAAAAATAATAAAATAAAGGTATTGTGTTGATCTATAACTAAAAATAATAATTTTTAAAAAAGATATGTGCAAAAATCCTGACCAAAGTATTAGCAAATTGGACCCAACAATGCATAGAAAGAATTATACACCATGATCAAGTGGGGTTTATTCTAAGTATGCAATATTTGAAAATCAACCCATGTAATGCATCTCATCAACAGAACAAATTAAAAAATCACATGGTCATTTCAATAGTTGCAGAAACACATTTGACAAAATCTAACAGCCATTAATTATTTTTTTAAAAATCATCAAATCAGACAAATTTGGAATTTGGAATTTCTTCAAAATAATAAAAAACATTTACAGAATGTTTACAGATCATTTACAGTTAACATCATGCTTAACAGGGAGAAGTTAGATGCTTTTCCTGGTTAAGATGAGAAGCCAAGCAAGAATGACTGCTCTTTTACCTTCCAGACATGAAAAGGATAAAGTAATGCAGATTTGGAAGGAACAAAACTCTCTGATCATAGACAGCCTCCTGAAGGAACTGACTGAAAGAACTTGGAAAACTAATAAATAAGATCATTATAAGGTTGCAAGATATGAAGTTAATAACAAAGGCAAATTGCTTTCTTATATCCCAGCAATGAACAACTGGAATTTGAAATTTAAAATATAATGCCATTTATATTATCATTAAAAAGGATAGATGTTTAGGTATAAGTCTAATAAAATATGTACAAGATCTTTATAAGGAAAACTTCACAACTCCAATGAAAGAAATCAAAGACCTAGGTAAACAGAGATTCCATGTACATGGATAGAAAGATCCAATGTTGTTACAATGTCAGTTCATCACAATTTGATCTATAAATTTAATATAATGCCAACCCAAATTCTAGACCATTATTCTGCTTATATCTATAAGAGACTCTAAAGTTTATATGGAAAGACAAAAATCCAGAACTGCCAATCCAATGTTGAAGAAGAACAAAGTTGGAGAACCAACACTATCTGACTTCACAGCTTACTAAAAGTTACAAAGTGGTATTAGTGAAAAATAGGCATTCATATCAATGAAAAAACCAGAAATGGATGCATACAAATATATAATCAACTTATCTTGGACTCAGGAGCAAAGGCAATTTTAATGGCAAAAGAATGGTCTTTTTGACAAATGGTACTGGCAGAACTGGACATTCACATGTTAAAAAAAAAAAAAGTTCAACACAGACCTTACATATTTCACACAATTATTTAACAGGGACCATAGATTAAGTGTAAAATGCTTAAGTATAAAACTTCTAGAAGATAACACAGAAGACAATCTACAATTCTGAGTACAGCAATAACTTCCTAGTTACAATACCAAAACCACAATCACAAATGAACAAAATCAATATACTAAGTTTTGGTAAAATTAAATTTTTTAAATTAAAATTGTAAAAGATAATCTCAAACAAGGGGAAAAAACCAATACAGGCTTGGAGAAAATCTTTGCAAAGTACATATCAGATTTAGAGACTGGTATTCAAAATCACAAAGATTTCTTACAACCTAACAATTTTTTTTTAATGGACAAAAGATCTGAACAGACACATCACCCAAAGAGAATGACATAGGCCAATATGTATAAGAAAAGACGTTCAAGATCACATGCCTTTAGGGAAATGAGATTGAAACAGCACTGAAATATCACTGTAGAACAATGAGAATGGTTGGAATCCAAAACATCAACACCAAGTACATGGGAAGCAATAGGAATTCTTCTTAATTGTCATGGGAATAACAAACGATTCCATCAATTCAAACGATAATTTTGCAATTTCTTACAAAACTAAAAATACCCTTACCATATAATTTAGCAATCACTCTCCCAGGCCTTTTTACCCAAATGATTGAAAATTATTCTTCATTGAAAAACTGGCACTCAAATGTTTATAACAGCTTCCTTCCTTCCTTCCTTCCTTCCTTCCTTCCTTCCTTCCTTCCTTCCTTCCTTCCTTCCTTTCTTTCTTTTCTTTCTTCATTCATTCATTCATTCATTGCCCAAACTTGGAAGTATCAGAGTTGCTTCTAATAGGTGAATAGAAGCATCTAATAGGTGAATGTGCACACAAACTGCAGCACAGCCATATGATGGAATATCACTTTGTGACATTAGGAAATGAACTGTCAAGCCACAAAGAGACACCAGGAACCTTCAGGGTATGTTGCTAAGCAAAAAAAGCCACCGAGAAGAGGTCACTTACTGTGTGATTCCACCTACACTGCATTCTGGACAAGGCAGAGTTAATAGTTCAGTGGTTGCCAGGGCAAGGAGAGAGGAATGGAGCACAGGAGATTTTTAGGACAGAGAGCTATTATGTATGACACTAAGATTTTGGATAGTGTCATTTTATGTTTGTTGAAACCCATAAAATATCAAACACAAAAAGTAAAACTTATATAAACTATAGACTTGATATGCTGTGCCTTAATAGTGGCCCATCAACTGTAGTGAAAATAGTGCATTAATATTCCATTGTGTATATGTACCACATTTTCAAAAACCAGGGAGGTTGAGTGGTCGCAGGACAACTCTGTGCTTGTTTTTCTCTCGTTTTTTTCTGTGAGCCCAGAACTGTTATAAACTGCAGACTGTTATTTTTTTAAATTGCAAAATATTTCAATAAAAAGTGAAAGATTAGCAACCTGGATTTAAATATACCCAGTTGAAAACTATGTGTATTTTTTATTTGTTCTTTTTAGATATGCATAACAGTAGAGTGTATTTTGACATATTATATAAACATGGAATATAACTTACTCTAATGAGGATCCAATTCTTGTGGTTGTACATGATGTGGAGTTTCACTGGTCACCTATTCATACATGAACATAAGAAAGTGACGTCAGATTCATTCCACTGTCTTTCCTATTGCTATCCCTCCTCCCTTCTCTTCATTCCCCTTTGTCTAATCCAAAGAACTTGTATTCTTCCCTCCCCACAACCCCTTATTATGTGTTAGCATCTGCATATCAGAGAGAATATTCAGCTTTTGGTTTTGGGGGATTCATTTATTTCACTTAGCATGATAAGTCTCCTGTTCCATCCATTTAACAGCAAATGCCATAATTTCATGCCTCTTTATGGCTGAGTAATATTCCATTGTTTATATGTATAATTTCTTTATCTGTTCATCTGTTGAAGGGCACCTAGGTTGGTTCCAATAGCTTAGCTATTGTGAATTGAATGCTATAAACATTGATGTGGCTGTGTCACTGGAGTATGTTGATTTTAAGTCCTTTGAGTTTATACCAAGGAGTGTGATAACTGGGTCAAATGGTGGTTCCATTCCAAGTTCTCTGAGGAATTTCCTTACTGCTTTCCAGAATGGTTGCACAAATTTGCAGTCTCACCAATAATATATGAGTGTGCCTTTTCCCCCACATCCTTGCCAACATTTAGTGTTATTTGTAATCTTAATTCCATTCTGGCTGCAGCAAGGTGTAGTTTTAGTTTGTATTTCTCTAATTGCTAGAAGTGTTGATCATTTTTTCATACATTTTTTGACCATTGTTACATACATTTCTTCTTCTGTGATGCGTCTTTTTCAGTTTCTTTGCCCATTATAGATTGAGTTATTTGTTTTTTGGACATTAAGTTTTTTGAATTCTTTATATATTCTAGAGATTAATGCTCTGAGGTGCAGATGGCAAAGATTTTCTCCTATCTTTAGGCTTTTTCTTCATATTCTTGAATGTTTCCTTTGTTGTAAAGAAACTTTTAAGTTTGATACCATCCCATTTATTGATTCTTGACTTTACTTCTTGGGCTTTGGGACTCTTGTGAGGAAGTCAGCTCCTAAGTCAACGTGATGGAGATCTGGGCGTACTTTTCTTCTCGTGGGCTCAGCACCTCTGTCTAATGCCTAGGTCCTTGATCCACTTTGAGTTGAAGTTTGCGCAGGGTGAAAGATAGAGGTTGAATTTCATTCTGGATTTCCATTTTTTCCCAGCACCATTTGTTGAAGAGGCTATCTTTTCTCTAATGTATGTTTATGGCACCTTTGTCTAGTATGAGATAAGGGTATTTATATGGGTTTGTCTCTGTGTCTTCTATTCTGTTCCATTGGTCTTCATGTCTGTATTGGTGCCAATGCCATGCTGTTTTTGTTACTATAGCTCTTTAGTATACTTTAAGATCTGGAAGTTATTTATAAGAAACTCACTTCTAGTTCAACAAAATAGGATGACTAAGACATACTGTGCAGTATTAACAAAAGAATGCAGCAAGAGTGGCTGAATTATTATCAGATAGAGTAGACTTCAGAGCAAAGAAAATTACTGGAGACAAAGAAGGACATGATGGCAAAAAGGCCATTCCACCATGAAGACACATGATCCTCAGTGAACATGCAGCCCGGTGTCGAGCTCCATGCATTTTCATGGAGAAAAAACTGTTAGGGCTGAAAGGATGTTTGTACATTTTCTTGCTGTCTTTCTGATACTGATTCTAGTCTGATGCCATTAGGATCAGAGAATACAAAGTGCAACATTTAGAGTCTTAACATTTTTTCTGAGGTTCTCTATGGCCCAGAATATTGTGTATTGCTTATCTTGTTTGCTGTTCCATAGCACTTGAAAATCAAAGGGTTATGCTAATATTGGGTGAAGACATATAGATACAGATGTAGAAGATTGTTTTAGTCAGGTATTTCGTTGCTGTGACCAAAAATCCGACCAGAACAACTGTAGAGGAGGAAGAGTTTACTTGAGGGTTCATGGTTTCAGAGGTCTCAGTCCATAGAAGGCCAGCTCCATTCCTCAGGGCTTGGGGTGAGGCTGAACATCATGGCAGGAGAGGGTAGTGAAGGGAAGCAGCTCATGTCATGATCAGGAAGCAGAGAGACTCCACTTGCAGATACAAATATATTCCCAAATCTGCACTCCAATTCCCACTTCCTCCAGCCACCACCTACCACTTTATTTACCACTCAGTTAATCCCTATCAGGGGATTAAATCACTGATTAGGCTAAGACTCCTATAAGCCAGTCATTTCTCCTCTGAACCTTCTTACATTGTCTCATATGTGAGCTTTTGAGAGACACCTCACATCCAAACTATAACAAAGACATAGGTATAAGTATAGGAATAGATGATATAGATATAGATATAGATATAGATACAGCTGTGTTGGAGGATGGACTCATTCATACCTTCTATATCTTTGCCAATTTTCCGACTAGTGAATGTGAAGAGTTAATGAAATCCCCAACCATGCTAGATAGTAACATATTGCGCTCTGTTTTCTCTTTTATTTACTATTACATATATCAGGTTTGTTCACCTAATTTATAATTTTTATCAGAATGCCAACTTGAATCTTTTCCTTTACTCAACCTGACCTTTCTCTAAATATCTCGGGAGAATCTCATCTTTGCCCCTCTATTCCCTTTGTAAACAATTAAAAGCTTCAATTATGACTTTTCAGTATTCACAGTAATTCAGATAATATACGTATATTAAGGAAAAATGCATTTTCGATGCATTTTAAAGGTAATTAGACATAATGCAGAATTTGGACACACAATTCTGGAACTATCATCATTTTACAAACAGACTTTGAAGGTTAAGCCAGGATATTAGCAAGAATAACTGAAGCCCATGTTTACATTAAAAAGAAGCACCCTACCTCAATGAATTGGTGTCTGTAATGTCTGACTTCATCTGTGGGAGTGAGTGGACTGATGATGGCAGCTCTAGACAGGTGGGACGTGACTGGAGGAGGTGGGTCACTGGGGGTGTGGCCTTGGAGACATCCAAATTGACAATACCTAGTCTCCATCGAGCAATTTAGTACTAATAGTCACTATGTGGGTGTTCGGATCACAGACCATTATCTGTTTCCTTCCGGGTCATTTCTTACATGGGTTTTCACAAAGGCCTATAGATGGGGACAAGTAACAGACATCAGAATGACCTTAAACAGCCTTCAGCAAATACATACATATGTAACTATAAATATGTACATGTATACAAACATATCTTTAAATTAAAGTACAAAAAACTTAAAATATATATTTACTCTGGAATACTAACTCATCTTTGGTGTCTGAGTTCCTGATATATAATCATTTTTGGTCATTTGCTCACTTTCTTCTCAGGAGTTCATGGTAAAATAGGGTAAATGACCGCAGAAGACATACGCATACAGTTAAGTGGCAGAATAAAATTTGCACTGTCCCCTCTGTCCCTTTGTCTGCAGATATACACTCCCCCACAGGTTAAGGTTGTTCAAGTCTTTAAGCCTGAAGTTTCAAAATATTGTTTCAAAGCTATTGGAGATTTGTATATTAGCATACTTTTAGGAAGATACATTCCAAAAAAGTATGGAACTAATAAAATACATATGTAGGATCTAATAAATTCTCTTCCCAGCGTGCATCTATACTCTTTGTTTCCCTAAACAATGTCCCATCAATCTTAACAGGAAATTGCCTTTGCAACATGTAATAATCTTTTCTAAATTTTACCGGAGATTATGCAACTGTTGACTTACAGCTAAAAATACACCTAAACATAGAACGCCAAATAAAAAGTAGAAAAACTTCTCTAAACTGGTGTTGTGAAAAGCCCCAGTGCTATAAATCCTACAATCTACCAAAGTGAAAAGCCAAGGTGAAATTAAACACGCCAAAGCAGGCAGTAAGCCTGAGAAATCGTAAAATGATCAGTTCGCTTTAAGGACAAAGGCAACCTGTTTCCCTAAATGTGGGGCTTCAATTTAACAGAAATTATTTATGGCCATTTGTAATATTAAATCTAGTGGATAGTTTAAGAAAGTCTCTTCATTTAGAATTTAGATCTGACAGAGCTATTTTCAAATAATTCTGTCACCATAAAATTGACATTGTAGTTTATAGATTCTATACAGCACTGATAGGCACATGAGTCCTGATCTATACTTATTACAATGTTTTTCTTCATCTAATAACCTAAAGGCTCATCTATTCAACACAAAAGAAGTTATTTTTTTATTTCCCTGGGTGACTCGCTTGGCATTGCCCAGTGATGGATGGATTATTTATTTACCACATTCACAGAAGCAGAAACTGACTTCTGGCTTTTTATATTATGGTTTTAGTGCCAACATATTAGTATTCTTTAATAAGTTTTTGACATATGGGATTCATCTCTCCTTCACCCTGGTATATCTACCAGTGGGTTATTTTTCGTTTCTTTATTTTAATAAAATAAGCATTTAATTTATGTCAGGAGAAAAGTAGCATTGACTGTCCTCAGCCTCTTGGATCGGTGTGGCTTGGTGTTTGCCTCTAACTTTAGAAAGTTCTAGATTGTTCCTTTTTCCTTTTTATATTCTGTGTTTTTCCGATCCCACAAAACGCGGGAGATTGAAGACAGGTGAGTCTGTGGACTCACACGTAGAGGCCCAGGGGGCTTCTCAGGGAGAGTTCAATTACACAGTCAGTACACCCCACACACACACTGCCCAAACCTCCTGCCCTCCGCAGTCCCCAAAGGCTGGAAGACGAAGAGGTGCCCTATGACCCTCAGGTGCTTTCTTACTCTCCCAAAGGGGTGAAAGTTCCTGAAAACCTCATCAAAAAAAAAAAAAAGAAGAAGATTTGACCCATATAAACACTCATCGCTCATACATTGCAAGCCCTGGCAAAATGTGAAGCTTGAATTCCTCTCCAGGAGAAGCTGGAAGGTGATCGAGCTGTGTTTGTATGGCCCTGCTCATGCTCCCCTTGTGGGGGGATCAAACCGGGGTATGATGAAATATGCTCCTTGATTTCTCAAAATGGCATAAGCTGTACCCAATTTTAGTTCTTTTTAGAGTTTCCTAAATCAAAATTGGATTCAGGGCAATGAAAAATATAACATTAAAGTTAAGATGTAAAGTAGGTCAAAAAGCAATTAATGTTAAAAAAGAGCGTAATTATAGAGGCGACCTTGAAGGAATCCTAAATTCTTGACTCACTTATTATGATACAATTTTCATGAAGAACCAAGATCTCCTCCTCGGAAGACTACAGTGATAGGAGGCACTACAGAATAATTGGAAATTTTAAGTCACAACATCTAATGGATATGCATCTGTAGAATATTCTGGAACAAATATGTAAATTTGAAGAATAAAATTTTGAATTTCTAAATGAGAAGATTTTGCCCTGACTAAAAAGATGATTGGCTCTTAGATGCTTAGGACTATAAAATCCACATGGCACTGGAAATGGTATCAAAACCCCCAAATCTGTACGACCCACACTAAAGAGTCCCCAAAGCTCTTCTCTCTGCTCTGTCCTACTGAGGCCGCTGGTCTGTCCTCCTGGGTCCCTGCATTTAAAACCCAGTGCAACCTTGACCTGCTCCCTTCTCTTCCATGAGCCCTGTCTTATGACTGTCTACTCCAACCTACACATCCCAGGGGCCAGTTTCTAATTTAAACCACCCACTGCCTCTCTCCTGGACTGTTGCCAGGTTTTCTTGTGCTGTCTCACAACACATCGATTGTCACCCCACGTGGCTGTTGGACAAGTGGCTCCTGAACCAGAGTGCGATCGTGCCATCATCCTTTAGAGAACCTTCGCTGGCTCCCTAGTACCCATGAATGAGCTCCAGGGGCCCTGGGTCAACCTGCAAAGCCCTCCACATCCAATCCCTCATCCTCCAGGACCTTATTCCCCTCAAAGCACCCTGCACCCACACTCCAGGCAGTGTACCCAAAGCCATTCGAAGTCCCTGAGTCTGCTTCTGCTCCTGGGTCCCCCAGTGCCCCACCCCTTTGTCTGAAATGGCTTTTCCCTCTCCCCCAAATCCACTATCTGTGTCTTCTACTGTCCTGGACACCCATGTCCCACACCCTCCTCATGTGCCCAGCAGTCGGCCCTCCAGGGCACTTTGATTGCACACTCCCAGCTTTCCCTTCTCCTGTCTGCACTGATGGTTTAGGCCTGTGCCTTATTCTCTAAATAGTCTGAAAGGCTCCTTAAGAATCTGGAATTGCTAATGAGCTTGCCTGAATGAAAAAGCAAGAACAAAGCAAAGACGGAGGGTGTCCATCCCCCAGATCACAGCCGTCACCTCCTCATTGGCCCCCCAGCAGCCACATTCCAGCTGTTTGTGATCCTTGAAAAGCTGTCAGAGTGCCACTCCTCTAGGCAAAGCCCCCACTGGCTTGCTTATTCACTGGTGGCAAAAGCCAATGTCCTTGTACTGGCTGCAGAGCTGGTGAACTAGCTCCTTCCAGACCTCGTTTCCTACCATCTTTCTTCCTCTCTGTCTGATCCGACTACAACAGCCCGCTGTCTCTCAAACACAGGCGGCCTGTTCCTGCTCCAGGACCTTTGCACCTGTTCTGCCCTCTGCCTGGCACAAACCTGCTTCAGATATCCAAATGGCTGCTTCCCTCACTGCCTTCCGAACGCGGCTCAAATGTCACTTTACCAATGAGAGGCTTGGTCTACCCATGTGCTTCTCATTGTCCTTCTCTGCTTAATTCTACAACTCTAATCCAGAGCTAAAGCTAAAGAAATACATCAGTTTACTTCAGAGGAGGGAGGGAGGCTGCTCAGGGACAGCAGGGCACAGAGGCCAGGCAGGGCAGGCTCCCTGTGCCCACCCTCTGTGTACAGCAGTGCTCGTGTCACAGAACCGGGGCCTTCCAGGAAACCGAGGCATGAAGACCCCCCCACCCACTTCAAACCCTGCTTCTTGCAATCAAGTCAGAAGGATTTCAGAGATGTCACTCAGAGTAACAGGCATGGGTTTATCAAGGAACAGGAAAAGAGAAAGGGGACACTCTCAAGGGAGAAAGCATGTCTTCTCAGAGAGGAGAGGGACAGCGTGCCTCTCCTGCACTCCAGTTTTACTGGGGATCCCAGAGTTTCCAGAGAGTTCCTCCCAGGCCCACCTCTTGGCTTTTGACTGACATCAGGCTTTCAAGTCCCCACTGCCATGACAACTCTGGGTTACGCTGGCCCAGGCTGAGCGGTTTTAATTGGACTCTTAACCACAAATTCTTACAGATTTTATGGTTAGGAGGAATTATCCTTACCTCCCTGAGCTTTGGCATCTGGTCTAGGAAAAGAGTCACCAAAGTCTCCCCCTTCTGGGTAACTTGGGTTCCTATTGTCAACATTATTTAGGGCCTACATTTCTCCCACAGGTAACAGGTCGTTTGCTGAAGAATGTGACATATCCTACCCACTGAGGCCAGGCAGGGCTGTTGATAAATTGCTTCTTAGAAAAGAAAGCACGTGGGCGTCAGCACAGCACAGTGGGCCTACTTTATAGAGCTATTCCCCCACCCCTGGGTTCCCACCACTCCCGTCTGTCTGTCCCCAATCACTCTTAAGGCTCTGCTCTCTGGTGTTCTGTCAAAATCAGGCAAATACAGTGCTGTGGTCATGGGATTGCTGGACTGGGCTTTTATCAGGTCCCACGCTGAGTGGTGGAAACGCCCCTGAGCCTGCAGTTTTCACAGCAAATACTGTGGGTCATTAACTGACAGGACAGTGATACAGTCATAGAAATCCAGACTGTGGGAAAGGGCCCAGCTTCTTCCACACATAAATCACACAGGAATAAAAAAGTCAGAAGGGAAAGAATAAAACATGTATTAGAGAAACATCAACCAACTGTAAAGTATGAAATATACCAGAGTACTGGTATTTTCTTTTAATGTGAAAAATTCTATAAGTCAATGAGAAAGATTTGAACACTGCCTGGATTTCGGTGGAAAGTAGTAATTCTGGTTAATTTTTTATGTGTTGCTCTAAAAGGGGGGCTGACTTATCTTGTAGAGATAAACACTGAAATATTTATGGATGGAATGATTGGGTGTCAGAAATACTCCAGTTAATCTGTACAGACCTAGGGGCAGATGAGTGGAGATTGTTCATGAATTGAAGCAGTCTCTCAGGCAAGTGAGATCTTTGTACCACTCATTCATTATGTGACTTCTCTCTTTTCCTAGATGCTTTAAATTTTTCATACAAGTAGCAATAAAGATATGCTCAGCACTGAAAATATGGTAAGTATGTAAACACCAAAAAAACCATTTTTTTCATTTCATATAATTCTGTATGATTTCATGCTTCATTTTGTTTTATTGCTTTTATACATTAATTCTACAACTTTAAAATGTGCTATTAATAATTAAGCTGACTTTAGGGAAATTTCTGGACAGTGAAAACTTGGAGACTCATTTCTAAGTTACACGATTAATGTTTATCTTTACAAGATTTTTATTATAGTAACACTCAAAGTTCATTTTTGGCTTGTTTTCTTTAATTTTGTATTCTCTAGACTACATTCACATTTGCTAGAGAATAAAAGAAACAAATGGCTGAATAAAACCTGTTGTTTATAACTGTATGTAATTTTTCTTATTTTCATCATTTTTGTCATCTGTATTTTTTTTAAAAAATTCATTGCATTTCATTTTGGATAGAAAAATTGTAAGTAGATATTAGAAATACAAACTTGCATCTATAAAAACAATCAAAATTTTAAAAGGTGGATGATTTCAAGCAAGACGCAGGCTGCCAACTGAGGGTGACCTATGATGAATGGGCGGGTACTCCAAGGCACCTGGAGTGAAAGCCCATTCCTAAGTTCTTCCTTTGAGTATCATAATTGCATTTGATTTTTTTGATTACTATATAAAGCTTTAAGTAAATGTGGAGATGAGTATATTTCTGGATACATCATAAAACTGGATTAAGCAATTGCCTTCTAATACACACACACACACACACACACACACACACATCATCCATCCCAGAGGTACTTTACCACTAAGCTACATCCCTCACTAAGTTGCCCAGGTTGCTTGGCCTCCCAAGTAGCTGGGATCACAGGTGTGCACCATCATAACTTTTAATGTATTTTAATAGCCAATTGGGAAAGTTGAGACTGTAATATTTACCTCTGAAAATACTTTTAAAGACCCTCTTTTATTCTTTGGCTTGCCTATATTTACAAGGAATTTGACATAAAAGATATTTTCTATTATTTTCATATCTACCCAAATAAACTCAAGTAAAAATGGGGATGTTTCTTAATGTGAGTTTTCCCATATAAACACAGGCAAGCTGAGGTCACCATGAAAATGATTAAAAATTATCCAGGTCCCTGAAAAATCAATATCTTCTGCAATTCACAAAATTCAGAGTAAATTGTCTTCATTTTCTTCATTGTCAGCAAATCCTGAATAATATTACCTCAACCTGGCTGTTTGTAGACAAAAAGATTATAGGAGAGAAATCATGACCCACAAAGAGCTCAAAGTCCTATAAGCCTATATAGTTGCTGTGGGCAGCACCATACAAAGTCCAAAACGACTTTATTTCTCCTCTACTTCTTACTAGGCACGTAATGTTCTGGGATCACACACAGTTATTGGGTACTGGAGAGTAATAATGACAGTGAACTCTGAATTAACCAGAGGTCAGCTTGTAATTGTGGCCTTCAGCTCTGTGGCACCCTGAGAATCTGGGATGATTTTGTGACTGTCAGTCATAACAACAAGCCAGCTTCAGGCTGTCTGGCTGTTCTTCATTGGACTGATGCGCTTTCACTTCTACAAATACTTTGAGCAAAATAAATTCATCTTTTATTTACTTGGGGGAGAAAATTGGAATACTAACTTATGCGTACAATGTATCTATAATTTAAAGAATAAAAATGATAATAACAGTTTAAATTTGAGCAGCTAAGCTAAAATATGGCTCAATTCAATGCTCACAGGTGGGGTTTTTAATATTCTAGGATATATCCAATTATTAGTAAATAAGGAAATATTTTCCATGTTGTTCACTGTTTCTGAATTACATTGTAACTTCACTAAAGAGAAATATCTCTCACAATTTGAGACCAAAATTGGGAGTTCAAGAAAGTACCAATAAGCCTACAATACATCCCACAAGTTACTTCAAGAACAGCACTAACATACAAATAACCCGTATAACAGAAGAACACCCCTGGCTGGATAATTTTATGCAATTCAATTAATCTTTCCCTGTGTCTTTTATCATCTGTAATATAGGACAATTAAATTAATGCTACTGTCACAATTATGAGTGAATTGCTTTAAACAGTAGTGGGTGCCAAATATGTGCTCAAAAAATGTGAGCCATTAGAATTGTAATGGTGGTCAGTTATGTTTGCCATTTTCTTAAAGAATTTTACTCTCATATCAAAAGAGAGTGTAAACAATACTAAACAATCATCCAGTTTATTATGAGGACGACTCTTCCCTGAATAAGCCATAAAATTTGCACCCAAACATATGTTCAACCTTTTTTAATCTTCACCTCTAATAGTCTTTCAAAGTACTAGACATGCTTTTTATATCATGAAAAGAAATCAAAAGCTCACACTGCAAAATTAAAAAATATTTTGACTTATTTTAGAATTTCGCTAACATTAATTATACTTTAAATTAATATTGCATGTAATATTAAATGTACTTCATATTAAAACGGCATTTGAGATTCTCAAATCAAAATAAAATAAATTTTCATAGTTGAATAAATCTCAACATTGATTCAGGAGAATTAGACCATATTGTTCATACTGAGAAAGTGCTCAACTCAAGCAGGAACAGAGGGCTCAACCATTGCTGGGTTATGCCTTCAGTGAATGATCAGAAACAAACAGAATAGTGAAAACAGAGAGTAATTGCTACTTTATTCATAGACAATTGTCAAAGAAAAAGCATAAAAGCAGATTCCTGGGGAGGAAATCCTCTGCAGAGTGATGGTCACCTGCGAGACACCAGCCAAGCATCTCAGAGAGCACTGACTTCCCTCCCAGGAGCATTTTGGGCTAAATTAGTGAAATTGCTCAAGAGCAGGAAGAAAACTCAATTGGTCACGGAGTTACGGGTTCATGAGGATGACTTCAAGAGATCATTCAATTCACTCCCTTGCTTGGAGGTTAACACCAAGTTGTCAACTCTAAGTAAAATCATTTCCAGGAAAGAATCTAAGACATTCTTTGCAACACAATCTGATTCCTAACCCAGAGCACCATCACGGGGTTGTGTAACTGGGGAAGACAGAGACAAGACAGACCTGAGAAGTTGGTGATTGTTTTCCCTTTCCTCAGTTCAACACACTCAGCAAAACCCCAGACAGCAAGAAGAGAGAAGAGGCACTCTCCTGGTTGCCTTTGGGCTGGGAGTCTGGAGTCCTGATCCTGTGGACCGTGCATTCCCATCCATCTGCTCCCAGTGCCCCTGAGGTGACCCTCCTTCCTAGAAACTGTCAAAGGGAAACGTCTGGCACTTGGTAAAGGTGACCAGAAGACTTCTGCAACGGGGGAGGGAGCCTCCAGTATCAGCTGAGCTCAATTCCAACTAAGACCAAGGTGAGCACGGTTTTAAAAGAAAGAATAGATGGGGAATAAAAGGTCACTATGGGGACATGACAAAGGGGGACACAGGGAATGGGGCCAGGCAGAAATGGAAGATGACAGAAGGAAGCAGGTCAGGATGACTGGAAATGGTTCGGTGGCATGGGTTGGGACAATGCACATTTTGTGTTTGGGCAGCATTGCAGATTCAGTGTGATGCCTGGGTCCCCTTTAGGAACATGGCCTGGTGCAGGTGAAGGCCAGGCTGGAGTACAGACAAGTCTCTTGGCACAGGTTCAGACTCGTCATCTGTGCTGAACCCAGGGGAGTCCCTCCTCTTGTTGAGGAGAAAGAATGGATGTCTTTCCTCAAAGCAGAAACAAGGTTGTTGCATTCCAAAGTCCCCAAAAAAAGTCCCTCCCTTGCTGCACTTCAACCATTATGCAAGTCAGGAGTTGTGGGGGTGGTTGATGTAGTAACCAAGGCAGTGTCCAAGTGTCCTCAGCGGCAGACAATTGTCGTCCCCTCCACCCCCCGCCCAAGAGAAGGACTTGGGAGACAAAACATCACCACAATACCATTAAGGTTAGTATTAAGAAGCCAAGTCCCTTGAAGAGTCCCCCAAGCCATTCAGGAAGCTGAGGAAACCATCTTCTCTTTAGAGAATCAAACCAGCCAGTGGAGGTGTTTGAACTATGTTGGTTGCTTCTCTGGCATGCACTTATGCTGCCACCACTTCTTGATAAATATCTCTGTCATCCACTAATATACAACACAGGGGACCTGCCAGCACAGAGACACCCTCTCCAGAAGCCAGGAGGTAGTCTCCAGCTTTTTTGTGAAGCTGATACCTTGTGGGTAAATGAGATAACAACTTCTCCCAAGTTTGAGCTGGACTTTCCTAACTCTAAGGGTACTGTTCCTACTACCATTTGAAATCCCGTCTTCAAGCATAGCATTAGCCAACCTGAGGGTAAAGGGAAGAAGAGCAAGAATGAGGGCACCTGTGAATTTGGCCTATTTACGCTGTTTATAATCCAGCAATGGTTCCTTCATGAGTTTCAGAGATCGTGAGAGCGCTCATGTTTCCCATTTTCCTTTGGGACATCTTTCATGAGTTTAAAGAACACCATAATCCATTTAAAGGACACCATAAACCACGAAAGAGTAGTGAGCTCAATGGGTTGGAAGCGCTTCGCATATTTGGTGACCACGTATTAAATAATGTCCCTTACAGAGCATAATAGTGTCGGTTAATGCCTCTAGTGGTGATCACAGAGGCTTGAGGTGCTAACGGGGAGTGGGCTCTGGACTACCAGATCCACAGGGCCAAAGCAATGGGGCCAACTGGTCCCACACTGGAGCCTCTGCTAAGAGCCAAGTATATGATGCATGGCATTTTTGGTCGAAAGGTGACGCCAGCTAGCCATTGAGATGATATGATTATGTTAAGATTTGCATTCATATGGATATTGGACTCCTGCTGTTCACCTAGGCCAGCTACGGGACTCCTGGAGAGTTCCCATTGGTTGGGGAAGTACAGTAGGAGGGAGTTCCGGGGGAGGAGCTCTCTCTGCGGGTCCGGAGGAGGCCGTGTGGGTGGAAAAAAATCTTCCCGGGCGGTACCAGACATTGGCGGCAGTTTCAAAAAATAAACTTTGTTCCTGCTTGAGTGACTCGTGATTTTGTGCCCAGCCAGACTGCGGCAACTGGCGGCCCGCACGGGGAACGCCTGAAGCTTGGAGGTGAGTAAAATTGCTCGCCCCTGAGGGAAGGCAACAAAATGGGTGACCATTTCAAAAAACAATGTGTTCTCGTTTTGATTTATCTTGTTTTTGTTTCAAGCTGCCTATCCCTAGAATTTTCTCAGGCAAACTGGGAAAAATGGTTGGCTCAAGGTTTGAAGTTGTTCGGCCCTGAGAAAGAGAAAATTGATACAACTATTCTTTGTT
>NW_025999930.1:2079271-2109684 GCF_001458135.2 Marmota marmota marmota | reverse complement strand
ATATGCTGGACCGGTAGTCAGTGACGGGTATGATCCAATTGCAGTGGTATCAACCTAAGACAGGAGGCTGACGCCTAAAAGTCAGTTTTCCGATGACGGGTAAGAACCATATGTTGAATTGGACAAACCTAACAGGCACGGTCCCTAGCCAGATTGCTTGTTACTAAACAGAAGGGGAGATACTAAGAGCCAAGTATATGATGCATGGCATTTTTGGTCGAAGGGTGACGCCAGCTAGCCATTGAGATGATATGATTATGTTAAGATTTGCATTCATATGGATATTGGACTCCTGCTGTTCACCTAGGCCGGCTACGGGACTCCTGGAGAGTTCCCATTGGTTGGGGAAGTACAGTAGGAGGGAGTTCCGGGGGAGGAGCTCTCTCTGCGGGTCCGGAGGAGGCCGTGTGGGTGGAAAAAGTCTTCCCGGGCGGTACCGGACATTGGCGGCAGTTTCAAAAAATAAACTTTGTTCCTGCTTGAGTGACTCCTGATTTTGTGCCCAGCCAGACTGCGGCAAGCCTCCAAAACTGTGACTGTAGGGAGGGTCAGAAACATCATCTCCTGAATAATTGGGTATTTGGGCACAATTTAACCCGTAATTTCCTTTGCCTGATCTTTCAGTCCACCAAAAAATATTGATTCTGGATCAAAGAACTGCCTATGCTATTGGCATTGCAGGGCTGTTGAAGGTAAAAATATCTCTAAAGAGAGTCTGACCCTTACAAAGAGTTCCTGTTTCATGAAACTAGATTTCTTCTTGCCATTGGGACATGGGGCATTTACTGTGTCCCTCAGGGTGACTATACCTATTAGATGGATCTCTAATAAAACACCATGGTTCTTAGGTTAAAGAGCCTACATCGGGCCTTACCAGTCCCAAGGGCTTTTAAGGCATGCTCCAAAGATGAATAAGAGGCCATTCTTATCCTCTGGGGGGGTTCTAAACTGGGATGGAAGTCAGACATACACACAACTCTGACACCCACACTAATAGAGGCAAAAATTTCACGGGACCATGATGGAAGGATAAACAAGTTCTCACTAAAATTGAGTCTGACCCCGAAATCAGTAGTGTCCAATATAACCATATCTCTGTGATATAAATATCCCGAATAGAAGCAATAAAGATGTAATGTTCAAAACTAGAGACACAACAATCTTGTAAATTATTTTTTCATTTGTAGTTGCTGTGCATGCATTATAAACATGTCATGGTATTTGAGAGACCATGTAAAATGCATCTCAACAAGTGAAAAAATACAGAATAAAACTATATTCCAGTTGAAGAAATATAAATAAGAAAAACAACTCCAGATAAAATTCTGTCATTTCAGATAACATTAATTTATGTTTCTAGAAATTTAGAGAGAGAAGGAATGTTGGAAATTATATAGTCAACCTACCCTCTCTATACATGAAGAATTGAAAGCCAGAAAAGTAATTTAATGAAGGTCACCCAGTGGATTAGTGGCAGTTGGATTTCATATTGCTAAATTAGATGCAGCCCACCAAGTTTCACAAGAACAAGGTAAGTAGGTTAATGAAATAATTTAATAGATTTTACAATTAAAAGAAAAGATGAACATTAAAAGAAAAAATATTTCATATAAATGGATTATCAACGTTTAACCCATATGTTAGAACCTATGAAGTTGAAAACCAAATTCCTGAGACAGTGTCAAAAATTAATATGGGGTTTCTGGGTGTGGTGAAACATGCCTGTAGTCCTAGCTACTCAGGAGGCTGAGGCTGGAGGATTGCAAGTTTGGGGACAACCTCATCAAATTAGAAAGACGTGTCTCAAAATAAAAAAGGGCTGGGGATGTAGTTCAGTGGTGGAGTGCCCCTGGGTTCAATCCCCAGTATCACAAAAAAAAAAAAAAAAGGAAAGAAAAAGTTATACAGGAGTTCTCATGGCAACTTTTTAGGAAATATTTTTGAAAAATCCTAGTAAAGTTTTGTAATGTACAGTGGCAGCTGTCTGGTTAAACTATTAGAAGGAGGTCAGTTGAAGAAAGTCCAGAGAACTTGTTTTTCTGGAAAATGGTTTAAAAGGCTCAGTCTATGGCTGACCACCTCCATCTCTCTGTGCCTGAGATGAGGCTGAGCATCATGGCAGGAGGGCAAGGTGGAGGACAGCCACTCAGTTCACGAGAGCCAGGAAGCACAGAGACTATAATTTGGCTGTTGAATGGCCCCCAAAGGCCCATGTGTTGGTCCCCATTGTGGCAGAATTGGGAGGTGACAGAATCTTTAGGTGGAGCCTAGGGAGAGGTCCTTAGGTCTTTGGGGGATGATGCCCTTGAAGGGGATCATGGGACCACAGTCCCATCCTCTTTGTGTCTCTTGCTCCCTGGGTGGTGACCTAAGTGGGTTTGCTTAGTCACATGTTCCTGCCTCACCTCAGGCCCAAAACAATGGGGCCAATGAATCCTGAACTCAGACATCCAAAGTTGTGTGTTACAATGAACCTTTTCTCTTCATGAGTTGATGGTCTCTGATATTTTATTATAGTGACAAAGCTGGTGAACACAGCCACAGACCCAACAACGATTCTGGTTAATGTCATCGGCTGTTTGATAGGCTAAGTAAGAGAATGAGGAAATTATGGTCACAACAGGAAAACGGAGTACGGGGAAAGACAAGGACAGAAGAGAGAGGAATCATGGCGCTGTGGTTGTGGATGGGAAAGGGACATGTCTGTAGTAAGGAAGTGTGTGGATGGAGATGGGCCCTTGTAAGGGATACAGGTGTAGAGAAAGAACGCAGGGGAGAAGGAGAACCTAGGTGGGTCTTGTTTCATGGTCTCAGGAAGAACCTGAATTTCTCACATCCCCCAACTGGTTCCATAGGTCTTAGTGGATGGCTGCCCCCAGCTGTCATCTGCTTTGGGAGCCCCAGGTTAAGGTCTCTGGTTGGAGAGCTCTTCCCATGTGAATAGGTCTTGTGTTTTTTAACTGAGAGTGTGAATCCAGGGTCGAACACCCTGACATTTCACAGCAGTGCAAACAAGGAGTAAAACAGTACACACCCCTTCTATCTGGGTTTAAGATCAGTATTCTTTTTTTTCTCATTTATTTTATTTTTTATTTTTTTTAATTTTTATTTTTTTTTAGTCATACATGACAGTAGAATGCATTTTGATATATAATACATACATGGACTGTACATACATCAATCATATTGTCTATTCTATTCTGCTGCCCTTCCTATCCTCCCTACTCCTCCCCTCCTCTCCCATCCTTTCTCTCTATCCAATCTAATGTGACACACTTTTTCTTTTTCTCCTCACAACATCATACATGTATTCTGTATAACGGTGAGGGTCTCCTTCCATCTTCCGGGCAATTCCCCTTCTCTCTCCTTTTCCCTCCCACCTCTATTCCCTATTTAGTGGTAGTCTTCTTCTCATGCTCTTCCTCCCTATCCCATTTTGAGTCACCCCCCTTATATCAAAGAAGACATTCGGCATTTGTTTTTTAGGGATTGGCTAACTTCACTTAGCATAATCTGCCCTAATGCCATCCATTTCCCTGCAAATGCATGATTTTATTATTTTTTAGTGCTGAGTAATATTCCATTGTGTATAAATGCCACATTTTTTAATCCATTCATCTATTGAAGGGCATCTAGGTTGGTTCCACATTCTAGCTATTGTGAATTGTGCTGCTATAAACATTGATGTGGCTGTGTCCCTGTAGTATGCTCTTCTTAGGTCTTTTGGGTATAGTCCGAGAAGGGGAATACTGGGGTCAAATTGTGGTTTCATTCCCAGCTTTCCAAAGAATCTCCATACTGCTTTTCAAATTGGCTGCACCAATTTGCAGTCCCACCAGCAATGTATGAGTGTACCTTTTTCCCCGCATCCTCACCAGCACTTGTTGTTGTTTGACTTCGTAATGGCTGCCATTCTTATTGGAGTGAGATGGTATCTTAGAGTGGTTTTAATTTGCATTTCTCTGATTGCTAGAGATGGTGAGCATTTCTTCATGTATTTGTTAATTGATTGTATATCCTCTTCTGAGAAGTTTCTGTTTAAGTCCTTGGCCCATTTTTTGATTGGGTTATTTGCTTTTTTGTTGTTTAACTTTTTGAGTTCTTTGTATACTCTAGAGATTAGAGCTCTATCTGATGTTTGAGGGGTAAAAATTTGTTCCCAGGATGTAGGCTCCCTATTCACCTCGCATATTATTTCTCTTGCTGAGAAAAAACTTTTTAGTTTGAATTCATCCCATTTGTCGATTCTTGGTTTTAACTCTTGTGCTATAGGTGTTATTAAGAAATTTGGGGCCTGCCCCACGTGATAAAGATTAGGACCAACTTTATCTTCTATTAGACGCAGAGTCTCTGGTCTGATTCCTAGCTCCTTGATCCATTTTGAGTTGACTTTTGTGCATGGTGATATTCTAATGGTGGTATTTCCCAAATGCCAACCACTTCCTTATGAATCAGATAATGACTGATCTGAGAGTCCCAGGAAAGAGGCAGCCTTGGCTTGTTGATGTTGGACTGTGTGTACTTCATTAGTCCTTTGCATATTTCGCTGCGGAGGTAGGATCTGAGAGTCATATAGGGTGATGGCTAATGCCGTGGGCATGGTAAGGTCCTTTTCTCAGACAGTTTAGCCAGATGGTCTCTGAAGATGCTGTTGGCCCTTTCTACAGAACTGGATGAGTGAGGGTAAGTCAAAGCAGTGAAGTCTTTGATGATGTGTTCCTTTCTTATTTTTTGTATAACTTTGCCAGAGAAATGTGGTCCTCTATCACTAGAGACAAGAGAAGACAACCAAGAGGGGAAGATTCAAGCTAGGAGACTCTTAGCCACTGATATAGCTGGGCATGAAGACTAGAGTGAGTATGTATTGGTAATTACCAGAAGGCTCATGCTTTTGGTAATTGGACCAGGTCTATTTTTCTGAAGAATCTAACCCATCTTGGTCTGTAAGACCAAGGTTATGTTTTTGGCAGAGGAGACAATTAGAAACTTCTTGGTCCAAATAAAATACAAAAATCCCAAGTCATTTTTTGCCTGATATATCTTGTGTTTTACACAGAACACATGCATTTTTGTCCTTCCTGTGGCAAGTTGGGTTGTGTATTGTACACAATGACTTGGGTGATAGACTTAGGTAGTCCTCTGGGTGTTTCCAAGATCCATTGAGTGGATTAAATATCCAGTATTTTCCTATCTAGTTCTTTCTAAGTCTGAAGCTGTTCTTTGGGGCCTGAAGATTTCCTTCAGTATTTTTAAGGTATACTAAAGAAACTATCCCTATCAAAGAAAGGTTAACCATCCCACCACAAGTTTAATTACCTGAAGTGGACCTCAGATGTATAGTCACAAGACTTAGAGATTTCCTGGATTTTTCAGCTGACCAAGGAAGAGGATGATAGCTTAGAATATTTATGAGCCAATGTTACTTCCCTGAGCCTTATTGATTTTTTTTAATACGATGTCCCTCAGTTTTATTTATAGCAACCAACTTGGTTAGTATCAATGCTTCTAGAAGTTCTGTCACTTGAGGTTCACTTTTGGCAGGGTACCAGCTCCTGTCATGAGTCCTGTTTCCATAACTTAAAAACCAAGTACTATCCCAAAGGCATAGCATTAATCACTGCAGATGCTGACCTTCACTCTCCCTGCCCTTCTGAAAGCCCTAGCGAGAGCAATTAGTTCAGTCTCTGAGGCTGGGCACCATTTGGTCTGTAAGAAGCCGTTTTGGAGCCCTGATGGCATATCTATCAGGGGAGACCTCAGCTTCCCTTTGGAGTTAGTGCTGCATAAGGTCAACCTTGGGAAGAAGGGTTTCTGACATCTAACCTAGGAAGGGGGATGATCTAGTTTTGATGACACAGTTGTGAGTACAGGGTCCCTTCCTGGACAAAGGGAGCAGGGAGCAGGGTTAAGATCTGGGCAGCAATGGATTGTGATGTGAGAGGGAAGTGAATAGTAATATTTCACAGGAGGTGAGTCAAGAACCAGAGAAGTGCTGTGTGTTTTCATTAACTAAAAGCATCTACCCAGCATGGGGATCATGTACTTCAAGTGGGTGGCCTAACACTAAATCATAGGTAACCTGGATGTGTTTGATAGTCATGGGCACTATTCCTGGGCAGGGGGCTATGCCTTAGCTACTGGGTCCAGGGTCCAACCAGAGTACCCTACAGGTCTCTGGGGTCCAGAATGCTTCTGAAATAAAACACCAAGGACATGACTTCTTGCTCATATACAAACCAGGAAAAAGCCAGGGTGTAATTGGACAGTTCAGGGTTGGGAGATGAAAAGAGAGAGCTCTTGAGACTTTGAAAAGCATCCTTGGACAGGGCATGGTCCAGACCTTCCAGCTGGTTTTTTGTTTTGTTTTGTTTTGTTTTGTTTTTGTTTCAGAGAAAATGCTACATGGCAGAGCCTCAGTCTGGAGATACAGTCTTTTCCTACAGCTGAAATATCATGATGTAGAAATGAGACACACAGAAAATACCATTGACCTCTGTCTGGCCACTCTGTGTGGCCCTTTTTGTAAATACCTGGAGGAGGTTCTCAGTGTCCAGAGGGAGTTGTCATGACTATTACAGGACAGGAGGAGATCATCCACAAGAGGAATTAAAGTGGAGTCTCCTGGGAAATTGATGTCTCTCGTGTGGCATCTAAGGTATAAGTTGGTCAGTTTCCCAATGCTGTGACAAATATCTGAGACATACAACTTAAAAGAAGGAGAGGTTCATTCTGTCTCATAGTTTCAGACAGGAGGGGTATATATACATTCCACACAGCTTATCTTAATTAACATAAACTAGATACAGCAGTCAACCAATAAGGAATCTCCACACTTAATGGCTCGCTGGCGTCACTTCACAAACCACTCCCTCTTGCAAAATGCCAGGCGCCATCTTGACTTGTTTACAGACCCTAACAAAGACTTCTCCCGGAGGAAGAAGGGGACCCAAGAGATGGAATCCGTGGAAGTGCTATTGTTTCCCATTTTTATAGTTCTTTCAGTGATGGAATGTAGATGGGAAGGCCCGAGGGGTGGGACACAGGTGAGCCAAAGAAGTAGTCTGGGCACTTCTGAATCAGCATCTTCATGTTTGCTGGGGGCTATTCATTAACACTTCTTTGGGATGGGCTCTGGCCTCGGGCTTTTTCCTGGACTTCATTAACATTCCAAGAGTTGTTCAATTTTTCCCGGAATTCATTCTCAACATGGCCTCCATTTTAGATCTTACTCGACATTAGACCCGATTTACCTAACTACACTGACTACCTAACTTTAAATCTGGCTTCAATGTAAGTTTGAAGGGAAGGAGTCCTTTGGGGGCAGGGTGAATTTTCATCTCCATTTCAATAAAATTCAACAGCTTCACCAGGGTGGTGGAAGCCAGAAGAAGTGGTGCTGAGATTTAAGATGCCCCCTAGAAATAACAAAGATCTCAAGAACAAGCAAATCATGAGGCAAATCATCAAAACTTATCACTGGCAAAGTCTGAGGAAGGTACTCAGGAAGGCGAGCAGGTCCTTCTGAGGTTCCAATAATCCAATGCTTGGCTCCAATATGGCGCTGCTTCTGCTCCTTCTTCCAGCTGAGGTCACCACCCGGCTCCTTCCCAGGGCTGTGTCTTTTCTAATCCTCCTGACTTAGATCCATCTTCCCTGAGTTCCAGAGACTCAGCCCAGTCCTCCTGTTTTCCCACAGAACCAACCACTGGTGCACTTACCACTCTGTGTTTCTTACCTGTTTACCTTTCTGTTTCCTCCAACTCACTGTGATATCTTGAGCGACCTGCAGCTGTGCTTCTGGGCAATTTTTGCTGAGCTGTAATGGGAACCCTGGAGAGCAGGACAAAACCAGCTAAGGCAGAGTCCTGAGTGCCTTCTTACAACGCTGCCTCCAGAGAGCACCTGTATCCAGGATGGCAGCTCAAAACCAGTGCTCTGAAACTGTGTTTGAAAGAAAGTGAAATAGGGAGAGACATATTTCACTTTGTAGAAAATTAGATAAGACTTTCACATGTATATTTCATCATCACCAGCAACTATAATAAAATGCGTATTGCAAGATTCACAGTGGGGTTGTAATGAATGCAGTGACTTCAAGTCATCTGAAGTAGGAGCCTCGATTTTAGAGGTTAAGTGAAGGGCAGAGAGAGAGAGAGTAAGTGAGTGGGAAGCTGATTTTCAGGCAGGAGATGAGTTTGGTTTTCAGCTGTATCTGTGAGGCTCTGTTGCTGTGGGTTGGTAATTGGTCTGCACCCTGTGTCAGTATCCACTCCTCTTTCACCAATTGGCTGCAACCCAGGGGGTGGACTCGAGGGAAAGGCTCATTGCAAACTCTTTACTCGATGTTAGACCTTTCAGGAGGGGAAGCTCCCTCTTAAAGTCTGGTGTGGGGAGGGAAGAGTGTGTGGATAGTCACCATAATTCTCCATAAGCAAATTGAAAGCTCCAAAGATACGATCATTCATTGGTGTTAATTTTTTTTTTAACTTACGAAGCATTCTTTGTGACTCTTACAGATTATCAGCCAGTCATGAAGTGACATTTTTATTTCTTCAATTGGCAGTTGCAGTTTCTTCCAAGATCATTATAAACAGTCATTAACCTGCAGAGACTGATGGTGACAGCTTACTCTTCCAGGTCGTGAGCAGCCAACCTTACCATCAAGTGGCTCCTTGAGGGATATTATATGAGGTACTATGCTTCACTGACTCCTGGAAAGCTTTATTTTCTCTATTATAGTGCTGACTTCAGAGCATCACTTTTTGTAATAATTTTAGTTGACAGAACTACTGATTATTTCCTCTTATTCTTTTAGGCTTATGATGATCACTTGATTTATGATTAATGTTTTTCTACCTTTCAACACTTCAGGGAAATAAGCCAGCGCATACAGAAACACTCAGCATGTGACACAGTGTACTTCACACAGCCGTTATTTCAGGAGGCTGGCCTGCTGTTCATCACGTGTGGAGATAGAAAGTGTTGCAGCAGGCACGTTCCACAAATGACAAAGAGAAGAAAATGAGGAGCCCTATAAATCTTGCAGAACTGTCTTAATTTACTATATCTTTACACTGTGTCCTAAATTATAGGTTCTTGTTCTAAGGACATGAAATTTAAGAGCACTCATAGGACCACAGGTGCCTGTATAAATAATCAGAACCAGCAGGTCCTAATTTATGTCAGGGAATACTCTGTGACCTGGGACAAATGCCACTCGGGTTCTGTTTGGGAAACCTACTGAACTTGGCATCCTGACTTAGAAAGGGAGCTACAGTTGCCACCTGAGCCACTGAGAGTTTTCCTAAGTCAGGTGATTTCATCTGGCCTGATTTCACAGAGGACAACATGAAATAAGTACTACATGCTGTACTTGCCTAGATCTCCTATTTTTTTTTTTTTTTTTTTTTTTTTTTAGGGTAGGGCCATTATGATGAAGAGGAAAGAACATAATCTGAGAATCAGAAAAACTGGGCTCTGTCCCAGCTCAGCCCCTGGCTAAGAGGAACTGACCAATCTCTTTGAATATCAACTGCTTCATGAAGACGATGAAGAGAGTCAAAACAGGCTGTATAAATATGGAAACCCCAATGGCCACACAACCCAAGTGCATACAAGCTGCACAATTAAAATAAAAAGGTACATAGTGTTTTGCATAAGCCTGTTTAGAATTATTATAATGAAATAAGCAAAATAACGCAAGCATCAATTATTTCTATGTTTTGGTGTCCTCTCTACCTATTTTCTCTCCTGAGCAGAATCCTCTCTAGCTAACACCTATGTGCCCGTGGTTTTTAGACCTGAATATCCTGAGCTGGCTTGAATTCACACCCATTGAAGACTCCTACCTTTGCCTGTACTCACCTCAGGTCGGTTTTGAATTGTTCCATCTTTCAGGCTCGTCTTAGGGTCCTGTGACTCTTAAGAGCCACTGCCAAAGACCGGCTGCTGTTTCCTCATGGAGTAGCCCCACACGAGTGCCCATGTCATGTAGCTTCACACTGTGTTTTAGCTTCAGAAAAACTCAGAAGTACTTCCACTTGACTCAAGTGTGTGGAACAGATACACAAAGGAGGCAACTGGGCATCACTGTTGGAAAACCAAAAATTGCATTAAAATATTTAAGGCAAAATATTAAGGCACGGTAGCGCACACCTGTCATCCCAGACGCTCAGGAGGCTGAGGTAGGAGGATCACGAGTTCAAAGCCAGCCTCAGCAACTTAGCGAGGACCTGAGCAACTTGGTGCTAAGCAACTCAGTGAGACCCTGTCTCTAAAAAATAAAATTCAAAAAAGAGCTGAGGACGTGGCTCAGTTGTTAAGCACCCCTGGGTTCAATCCCTGGTACCAAAAAAAAAAGAGAGAGATTAAAGTGCTCTGGAACAATGTATTAGTTTTATTATGCTAAGTATTCAAGAGATCTTTTTTCTGCTTCCTGTGTTCTGCTTTCTACCAGACATGATTCGAGTCTGCCATTTTTCACATATGCCTCCCCACCACCCCCCTTGGTCTATTTATATTATTATCACATCTTATGTTTTAAAACTTGTGAAGCGTTATATATGTAAGTCATTCAGAAGACATACGAAAAAAATTAAAATAAGCACTAATGTCCAGGCCACCTGCCTAAACATTGAAAACCACCCAAAGTTTTGGAATCCACAGTCATGCTTTATTGACTATCCCCATGTCTTTAGAGTTTCACAAAAATAAATGCATTGGTTAAGAACATATAAAATATTGTTTTGCATATTTTTAAGTTCAAACAAATGGAATCACATTGCATATATGTTTGAAAACTTGCTTTTGGGCTCAATATTACATTTGCAAAATTCATTTTGATGTGTTCATCTGTACTTTCTTTTCTTGGCTTCCTGGACTTCTATCATAGGATGAAACTAGAATGTGCACTCTAGTCTTATTAGCTTGGGGTCATTCATTATTTCTTTTTTACTATTAAAAAGAGAAAACGTTATTTTCTGTATGAATCTCTTAAACACAGAAATTTGATTTTTCTCTAGCGTATAAACCCAGGATTAAAATCAATGTGTCAAAATGATATTGGCAGTTGTACTCGGTTTTTAAAAATGTTTTTTCCAACTTGGGCTCCTGTGAGGCATGAAGGCTCTGCACTTTGGCGCTCTCTCTCTCTCTCTCTCTTTATTCTCGCAGTTTTTTTTTACTTTGGGCAACTTATGTGGGAAAATGTTGCCCCTTGGAGTATTGGTCTGCATGTGTCAGAAGTATTGAATCAAGAAAAGCATCAAGCCATGAAAGAACAAGAGATTATTTCAGTAGGTAATAAGTTCTTTAAAGACATTAAAACAGGCCAGCCTGGTGAGGGACAGGGCTCCTTCCCTCTCCTAGTCAAAGGCAGATGGCCTCACCTGTCATTCAGCTGAGAGGCCACTGACAGGATGGGAAGGGACAGCAGAGAGCTGAGTGTGGGGATGCAGGCAGAGGGCAGGGCCTCAGGCTCTGGAAAGATGCAATCCTCATTTCCTCCCCAGTACTGGAACTGAGTCCAACCAGTGCTGGAACTGAGTCCACCCAGTGCTGTTTCTGCACAGTTCAAATACACATGAGTTTAGTTAAAGACTCCCAGTCCTCCAACGGCGTGGTTCCAAAAGCCTAGAAACACTGCTCCCTCCCTGTCATTATATGTCTCCCTGTCACAAGTGATATGACAGGAGGAAGGCAAGCCCTATTCAGACTACACTTAATACTTTTTTATTTTTTTTCTTTTCAGGATTTTATTAATGATGTAGAATTAAAAGTAGGATTACCAGAATATTGTGTTCCTCTCAGTTTCATATCAGTGACAAATTACACGTCAGCTTTTCAAGTGATTTTTTTTTAAGTTCTCGCCCTCATGCTCACCCTGCTGACCGTGTTACATTTTATAACTGCTCCATCTTAAAGGTCAACCGTAAATGTAAATTGTCTGCATGGTGTTTAAAATAAAATGAAGCCAAAAATATCTAAACATGTTGCCAAGTTTTTCAACACAATAGTAATGTTCAAACTTAATAGAAATTTCATAGTGCCAGGTGCAGTGGCACATGCCTATAATCCCAGTAGCTCAGGAGGCTGAGGCAAGAGGATCACAAGTTCAAAGCCAGCCTCAGCAACTTAGCAAGGCCCTGTCTCAAAACATAAAATAAATAGGTCTGGGTNACATCACGTCTGATCCCTTTTGTGCATGTCAGAACTCACCCCAGCTCTTATCTCATCAGGAGCACTAAACTGTAGCCTCCTTGTAATTAAACCATTCTCCTTTGCAAACTTCTCGGTTTTATAAACGGGCAAACCATGTTGTGTAGCCTCGGTTTCTTTTTCTCATTGGTTTGTCTTAAAATAAAAAATGAAAAGGGGTGGGGATGTAGCTCAGTGTTTAAGCACCCCTGGGTTCAACCCTCAGGACCAAAAAAAAAAAAAAAAAAAAAAAAGGAAGGCATTAGGTGGTAACTCCTTAGTTCACTCCTATGGCTGAGCACGCAGGACTCATAACGCCACAGGGGGGAGGTGAATGAGCTCACACCCCTTGTCTCAGGGAGTGTGTCCTCATTTGGGTCCCATGAGCCACTGTGGGGCTGTACAAATTGCTGCTACCCAGGGATCACCTTCCTCTCCAATCGTCTTCCTAGATGTTGGCCCCTAATTCTTCCTCCATTATCATGTCCCCAAGAATGACTCAGACAACCTTCCGGGTCACATTTCTAGTTGCCTTCATCAGGATGACTCCTGCAGACCGCCTGGTTACCAGAGTGAGAGTCTGGAGTCCTCAGTGAACTCTTAACATCGAGCGGCCATTTCAGAGGCCTCAGGCCATGGACAGCTAAGGCCATTGCTGTGGGCCGCAGGTGAAGCAGGACCCGATGGCGGGAGGCAGTGGCAGAGGAAGGCAGTCAGGACAGGCCACCGGGAAGCTGAGCTGCTTGATGCATTTTAATTCTGAATGTTTTGATGTTTTAAATGAAGGCATGAGAACAAATATGAATTTCACTTCCTTTCATTCCCCTGCACACTTACAACCAACTGCAGAGACTGTTAGTGTTTTGACAGCAAATTAAAGGACACCAACAGCCTTAGTATTTCACAGTGATCCCTGGGTCGCTATGCAGCTTCAGCTTGCAGGGTCATTTTTGGTCCTGCGCTGCCGTGCAAAGGGACTGTCCCGTCTTCTCATCCAGCAAGAACGAGGACAAAACAGTCTCAGCCACATACCAGGGACTTAAAAGTGACTGGAGAGGGACCAGGACTTTGGACGGGAACAGTGCTGTGTGGAGCTCATCAGGTAAGAACATAGCTTGTTTCAATTACCCGCAGACGGAGCCCACAGGCCACCTTAGAGAGACCCCTCTCACTCTCAGGGCTTCTCTTTTGTGGCCCAAAAGGGTGAAAAACAGCCCCTGGCTCCTGGCCCAGGACTTCAAGTGAGCCTGCTGCACCACCCAGTCCCACAATCCTCTCCTCTGCAGGCAGCAGTAGAGTCCAAAGGAGCCAAAGGTGGAGCCCCTGTCTTCCTTGGAAGGGTGACTGGGCCACACCTGGGCCAGGGGGCTTGTCCTGCTGAAAGTCAGCCCAATAGTGAGATCCAGGGGTTGATCTCCTCCCCTAGTCAATCCCTACTTCACCAGTCCTGGTATGCTAGAACCCACCTCCAGGGAAACAAGACAAGAAACTATTCAAATGCTCCGGTGCGCTAAAGGACAGCAAGGGACTGAGCAAGGGGACAGGGGTGCTGTGTCATTAGGCCATCTGTCTTTGCTAATTGGCTCTTACCAAAGTGAGGCTCCCAGCCTCCCATGGAGCTTGGGAGGCATGTGCTCTTTTCTTGATGATTAGACTTCAAAGGGCTGGCTTCCAGGTCTTTCAGAAAGACATTTCTGGGTTGTAGAAGATTTACATCTCAAACAGGCAGATAAAGGATTTATAATTATAAGCTTTCTAAAGTAAACACTCTTAGAAAAAGGAGGTCGGGGTCTCAGGGGCCTACAGTGGGATTTGGCTGGAACAAACAGTAAACTCCAAGCAGTATTGAAATTTCCCAGGAAGGCCCGTCAAGGGAAGCTGTGGCATCCAGGGAGGTGGCTCTGCGCTGAGAGACCTGGTTAGTTTGTGTGTGTTGCAGGGAGGTGCATGGATGAAATGGTTTGGGGTAAGAGTTTGCTATTCACCACAGGTGACCACCAGAGTTTCCTGCAAGGCAGGAGTCTAATGTTGACATAGGACTTATCCAAGGGCATGGGTAGGTAGATCTGGACCTGTCAATAGTGAAGGTCAAGAATGTGAAGAGAAAATACTGTCTCAGTCATTCCTGGAGGAAGAATGGAAAAGCAAACATTTAAAGAGATGAGTTTCTTCTGTGCCTCAGAAAGAAAGGTGCACATCTAGGCAGATCCAGCCTTCACAGTCAATGAGTTGTTAGATTAGTTCTTGGGAAGGGACCTAAGAATGATGGTGGGAAAGGCGTAATCAGGGGGAGAACTTTTTACGTAAGAATAATTGGGAGATAATACTAGATCCACATGAGAGGAGAAAATTTCAAGACGCCATCCTAGAAAAGGGCTGGAATAAATGATGAAAGCTACCAATAGCCACAGTTCCGTTAGATAGATTTTCACTAAGCTGCACCTGAGTTTTTAGTGGGTTTTTTTCATTGTTCCAAAATTCCTTAAATTTAAGTGAATTTTTGTAACAAATTACCACTTTATTTTACTTTTTTAAGAAAAAACTACTTTATTCCTCAAATATTCACACATGAACTTCTACTTTTCACTGCAGATTAGAACCATCATCACACCAAAACCTCAGACTCCCTGGCATCTCTGTGGTCCTTCTCTGATGGCCGCTTGACCAGCTGCTGACAAAGACCTCAGCCAGTGGTGCTCACACACAGGGTTGATGACGTCCCAGGGCTGCTCGGCCATGCTTTGTTTCGTGTGCAACACGTTTCAAAGGGGCAGAAACTTCCGAGGGTCACCAATGGGCCTGTGAAGCCCCTTATATGAACTTCTTGTGTGACCTTGTATCCAATACAAGCAAATTGGGACTTGGATAAGGAGACTGTATTCAAAAAGAGTATTCGAAGAGGAAAATGTTCTGACCTCAGAATTCTGCAAGCATCTCAAAGTCAAAAAGAAAAAATGGCTTTTCTGGATGGGGTAAAGTAATCGGAGGGAAAGTTGGGCAGGTGAGGGGTGAGTGGCAGGGGTCTGCTTGGTATTTGACAGACATATCTCCCTGTGGCCAGCTGATGGTCAATTCTTGGGATAAGCTGATAAGGGGGCACACTTCTCACTGGGTGTGTGCTGAATGGGAGGAGGGGGTGAGCTAAAGGGGCCTGGGAGGAGGATGGAAGTCTGACTCAAATCTGCACAAAGTGGAGAGTAAGAAATTGGCCTTTGAGAGCACTTGCTCACGATGGCAGTATGAATGGCACATCCCAAATCTGTCCCAATTCCTGCACAGAGAGATGCATAGGCTGTGTCTCCAGGGTGATCCCAGCACCCCTTAAGCTGTCTGCCTGAGACAGCTCAAGGCTGCCTGGGAAGTGTACTGCGGGTTGCAGCCTGAACCCGGTTATAGACAGGGAGGCCCTGAACCCCCCACGTAGAGAATCACTTCAGAAAGCTGGCAGTTATAAGCCCTCCCTCTGCCTTCCAAGCAGGTCTACAACCTAGAATGGTCTTCTCAGAGACCGGAGAGCTGTGACGGTGGAAGGCAGACACTCCAGGAGCTCATCCTCCATCCGCTCCCCGTCTCTGTGGGAGGGGAAGGGCCTCGCCTGAGTCGGGGGCACCCTGATCCAACTTGCACTGCCACCTCCTCTCACGGCTGTCCAGAGCGACCGTCTTCTTTCCAACCCAGTGACAACCCACGGCTGTGGAGCTCATACCCATCGAGGTCTCTAACTGCAGGAAGGGGCTGGGACAGTGTCTTGGCAACAGGTGGACATTATTACCCGAATAATCTTGGGGTGAAACTTTCAGGTGGCACATTTTACTGTGATTATTTATGGTCTCCTTCTTCTCCCTCATCTCCTCCCCAGTAGTTTATAAATCATTTAGCAACAAAGGCCAAATATTGAGCTAAGTCAGGCACGCCTTAGCTGCCTACTATCCATCTTTAGGTACAAGAGAGGACCTGTTTAAAATGTTGAGGACAATCGTGTGTGCTCACGTTGAAAAGGACAAAGTAAGAGACAGGGGCTGGGCCATGCGGGGCTGATCCTCCAACGCCAAGCCACAGGACCTCAGCTGACAATGTGTGCCTGCTTCTCTTTCATGGGATTCCAACTGAAAAGTGACATCATAGTGCCTCAGCTTCCCTCTGGCCATGTCACTCAGCTCTCCTTCCTCACCACAGAGACACCTGCAGGGATGCACCCTGCTGTGAGGAGCAGCCTGGCAGCTGGGTGCAGCTGCTTCTCAGAGCTCAGTAGTTTGTATCTGGGGTTTATTTGTTCACCTGCTTCAGCAAAGCAGAGCCCCCTTCCTGGACTTTGCAGTCTCTTAATTTGCAAAACACTCAGGCTCAGTGAACTTGCATCCCAGATGGCTCCAGTGCTCACTCAACAGGTGCTGTGGCGGCTGCTGTATGGGAGAAACTGCAGCAGGGTGCACAAAGGTGAACGAAATCCCTAAAATCTGTCCATCTGCTCAAATACTCCCTGCTTCCCAGGACTTGCCATTGAGGAGAAAAGTTGGAAACATACAGAGGCAGCTCATCTAGGCCAATGATCAGAAGTGACTCAAAGATAGTCCAAGAGATTGTGGAATAAGCTCTCCAGGGCTCTTAGAAAGTCTGGTAGAAGAGTCTGGACTTTTGCATCATGATTGAGACAGGACAGAGCTGGTGGAGAAGGGAAGGGAACAACTCAAGTATACTTAGGGTGAAATGATTGACACTTCCACAAAGTGGGAGCCATAGATCCTGTCCTGGTGGAAGTTGTGTGCCAGGGACTTGTCCGTTTAAGAATGTCCCCTTCCAAATACACAGCCAGGGCTTGCTCCGCTCTTGCCAGGAACCACATTCCCAGACATGCTGGGATGCTTTGTGGGGTTTCTGAACCCAGAAATTGGCAGCACTGATGAGACATTACAACTCCAGTGTGTGAACTCCTCACTAAATAGCTAAATTTTACAAAGTACCGAGGACAGTGCCTGGAATATTGTAGTGCTGCGTAACTGACTCGTAAGTGAATTAACCAAAATGTCTTTCCAACACGCACTTGGTTATTTTTTTGCCTGCAGTTGATTTTCCACTTTCCTCTGCATTATGGGGCGATTTGCAGCCGAGGCAGTGGACCTTGCATGAAAATTTTCAGTGCTCTCTCCAATAGAGCCTCTGGCTGCTTTGTGGAGTGGAAGATATTTTATCTGGCTAGAGTGTTGTGGCACCCCCTCCTCCACAGAAAATCTTGACTAAGCTTCTCCAGAAATCTTCACCATAATTGATTTTAGGACTATTGGCAAAAGAGTCTCTACAAAAGAGTTCAATGTGGGTAAACTTCCTGTTTTCCTGTTGCTCTATTTTACTTGGACACTGGCTTGGAAGAAATCATCACTCCAGGTGCTGGACGCCCCTTTACTAGTTTTTCACAAACACTTATCCAATATCTTTGTTTGTAGAAGTGTGTTTACAAATGCAAAATGTGACTTAAAAAAAATCCTTTAAGAAGGCCTCTTGCCTAGAGCTGGGGCTTCACAGAGATGTCTACATTTCCAAGATAAAAGAAGTTACTAGTTGGGCTCCATGGTAACAGTTGGCAGGGGAGGAAAGAAAGCAGAGGAGAAGCTCTCCCCTTCTCAGGTGCTGTCCTTGAAGGGTTAATTTGCCCAGAACAATAAAAGGAAAAGCTGCTTTTTTGTGAACTTCTGCAGACTGTGAACTTCTGAGCCCCTCCCTTACACGATGGGTATAAAACTCTGAAACTACCCGAACAAAGGGTTCAGGGGATTGATTGATTACAGCAAAAGCTGTGCCCTCTGAACCTGGCTGCAGCCAAATAAAAGTGTTTGTTTCTCTCTTTGGTGCCCTGCCTCGTCTGTACCCTACAACAAGAGAAATTCAAACCTGATTTTATTAACTACTAAAAAAATACACAGAATGAATAATCTTGATTCAAAGTGTGTAGGGATGAGAATCCCATACACATGAAGAGATCAGTCTTCTGGAATAAAAACAATCCAATAAAATAATTGCCAACAGTATGACAGAGACTGCTTTTTATAAAAAATTTAAAATTATATATATATATATATATANATATATATATATATATATATATATATATATATATATATTACGAACAGCTGAATGGTAATGAAATTACAAAGATCAAATACCTCGCGAGGTAGACATTTCATACTTGACTTGAGGGACCCATGCCAAGCGGCTCTTGGAATTTCTGATTCAAGAAGTCACCAGAGGAATTCACAGCAGGAACTCTGAAAAAATCAAAGGAAGACTGGGCTTCTTCTGTATGCTTTGGGGTGTGGCACATGAGGAGACTCAGGTAGAGAGAAATGCTTTTCAAAATGTGGAAATTAAGGGGAGTAGAGAGCCCCATCAGTCCGGAAGAGGGCTTGTTTGTGGGGGAGGCTGGGAATGGCTGTGCCTGGGATCCTGGGTCTGAGGAGGGGAACCCACGACCAGGGGCCTTCCAGGGCCACAGGCAGGGACCTAGACAGACAAGGACCTGGGTTTCTTCTCGTGCTCCTATTTCCAGGGGTCTCTTGAGTCATCTCAGGTCAGAAGCCACTGGAAAAATAGAGTATGAGCTTGGACTTAAGGAATGTGCCTATTTTCATGATATTGCTTTGATAACTCTAGGAACTAAGGTTGAGTAAGATAGATAGATAGATAGAGTGAGTGTAGGAGGGAGGGAAGGGAAAGAAAAGAAATAAGAAACAAAAGAGCGAAGCACTTTCAAAGTGTGCAGAGTACCTCCTGGCCACATCCCAGCATCTCCAGCAAGATGGCCACACCCTGGAGGAGGACAGCATGAGCTGATACTGCCTGGGGGTGAGGAGCACGTGGGTAGTTGAGAAGAACTGTTCTGACTTTCTAAAAGACTGAAGGTATGTAAAGTAGCAATCACGTATGCACTGTTTATAAGGCTGACTGACTACTCACATGCTAGACGTACGACGCGGAGCACACAGTCCCAAGTTCACACAGTCTGTGTGGCAGACAATGATCTGGGTTGTCATTCCTCACCTACGTTGTCTTCTGAAGGATGTTAATATGTTTGCACTTGACATTTAAGTCCTTTGTCCATCTAGAACTGACCTTTGAGTGGTAGGGGCCCATTTATGGAATGGGAGGTTTTCCCCATATGGATTCCAAGTGCTCATAGACCATTTTCTACCTGCTCTTTTTTTTTTAATTTGCTGGTAGATATGATTGTCTTTTTATTTTATTTTTAAAAATTTGATCTTTTAAATATACATGACAGTAGAATGTATTCTGGCATATTATACATACATGGAGTATAACTTCTTCTAAGTAGGATCCCATTCTTACAGCTGTAGGTGATGTGGAGTTCCACTGGTCATGATTCACGTATGAACATAGGAAAGTGATGTCTGATTCATTCCACTGTCTTTCCTATTTCCTTCCTTCTCCCTTCCCTTCATTCCCCTTTGTCTAACCCAAAGTACTTCCCCCTTTCCCTTATTGTGTGTTAGCATCTGCATATCAGAGAGAATATTCAGCTTCTGGTTTGGGGGACTGGCTTATTTCACTTAGCCTGAGAGTCTCCAGTTCCAACCATTTATTGGCAAATGCCATAATTTCATTCTTCTTTATAGCTGAGTAATATTCCACTGTGTATATATACCATATTTTTAAAATCTACTCATCTATTGAAGGGCACCTAGGTTGATTCCATAGCTTAGCTATTGTGAATCGAATGCTATAAACATTGATGTGACTGCATCACTGTAGTAGGCTAGCTTTAAGTCCTTTGGATAAATGCCAAGGAGTGGAATAACTGGGTCAAATGGTGGTTCTAGTCCAAGTTTTCTAAGGAAACTCCATACTGCTATCCCGAGTGGCTGCACCAATTTGCAGTCCCACCAGCAGCGTATGAGTGAACCTTTTTTCCCATGTCCTTGCCAACATTTATTGTTACTTGTATTCTTTGTAATTGCTATTCTGACTGAAGTGAGATGGAAAAAATGTGGAACACTTCACGAATTTGTGTGTCACCCTTGGGCATCACTAGATACACCTCCCTAATATTTTTATGAAAGGTGTCTCTGTGTGCATGGGTGAGATGTGCAATATCAAGATTATACTCTCCTCATAGGAATTGAGAAATATTCTCTTTCTCCCTTTCAAATAATTTGTGCAACACAGGAACTGTCTGTAACCTCACCTGGGCCTTATGCTTCCCTTTGTAGAAGTATTGATTATCAACACAATTACTTTATTTAATGGAATGAGTTCCATTCAGATTTTCTAATTCATTGAGTCAACTTTGATAAATTATATTTTTCCAAATATTTTTCAATCTCACTTATTTACAAATGTGTATATACAAAATTGACTATAATATCCCCCTTGCATTATGTTAATGAAATAGATCACAGATATAAAGTTTGTATGTTCAGTTGAGGAATATGGTGAGCGTATGTGCTGCCCCTTCCGGTTTCCCCAGAGTCCCCCAGTACCGCAGAGGCCCACTGCTGTCTCCCAGGGCCTCTCACCTTCCCCAACAGCAGCCACTATCCTTAACTGTCAATCATTCAGGTGCTAGTCATTGTTGTTTTGTTTATTGTTTAGATTTGCACATGTTCAAAGTTTTCAATAAGTGGAGGTCTTTGTTGAATCCTATGATCAGATGCTATTTGGGGGCAGTTTGGGGTTCACAATAAAACTGAGCAGAAGATGAAGATTTCTTACATATGCCACCCTCCCCCACATGCACCCTCCCCGACATGTGCCCTCCCCCACCATCACCATCCCCCACCAGAGTGGCACATTTGTTAGAACTGATGACTACCTGGACACCTCATTATAGCCCAAGTCCATAGCTTCCATTACAGTTCATGCTTGGTATTAGATATTCTATGACATATACCCACCATTATTGTACCGTACAGAGCAGTTTCGATGCCCTGTGGATGCCCTTTTCTCTGCTGATTTATCTCTCCTTCCCCCTTAGCCCTTTGCCACCAATGTTTTTTTATTTTTCTTTTTACTTTTGTTGCGGTACTGGGAAATAAACCCAGGGGCACTCTAGCACCGAGTTACATGGCCAGCCCTTTTTATTTTTATTATTTTTTTCATATTTGAGACAGGATCTTGCATGCTGCCCAGGCTGGCCTCAAACTTGAGATCCTCCTGCCGCAGCACCCCCAGCACAGGTGTGCGCCATTGTGTCGGGGTGACCTTTCTACTGTCTCTGTGGTTTAACTTTTTCCAGAATGTCATGAGATGGAAGTATACAGCGAGTAGACTCTTCAGATTGGCTTCTGTCTCCTTGCAATGTGCGCGTCAATTTCTCCTATGTGTTTTTGTGGCTCGACAGCTCATTTTGCTTTAGTGCTGAATGATTTTTCTTTGCATGGCCATGCCACAGTTTGTCCATTCACCTACTGAGGGACATCTTCCAAGTGTTGGTGATTATGAACACAGCTGCTGTAAATATCTGTGTGCAGGTTTTTGTGTGAACATCGCTTTCCAACTCCTTTTGCTGAATCCCCAGGAGCAGAATTGCTCTACCATATGGTGAGAGTCAGTTTTGTTTTTGTAAGAAATCACCAAACTGTTCTTCACAGTGGCTGCACCGTTTTGCATTGCAGTGAAGGGAAGCTCCTGTTCCTCCCCAGTCTCCCTGGGGCTCAGAGCTGTCAATGTTCCAGATCCCCCCTCCATTCTGGCAGTGGCCAGAGGTCTATTGCAGCATCTATGTTTTTGAGGGTGTGCCCGGCTGCAGTTCATTCATTTTTGGTGCCATCTTCTCTTACTGGAGAGTGTAATAATTTATCTACCCATTTTGCTCTGGCCATATGGAAAGATACTGGGGCTGTTAAAATTTTTTTTTTTTTTTTTTTAAAGTGGGAACATTGTCCTAGATGCACAAATGTGAGAGTTTCTTCCTGGGACCTGTGTTGGGTTTACCAGGTTCCACTGGGTTGAAGTGGAATCACAGGGTCACAGGATACCTGCTCCGTCTGCTGCTTGAGGTAACAGCAAGCTGTTTTTGAACACATCCTTCCTCCCCCTAGGATTGGGTTCACATTCAGCAGCTCTCCTCCTCGTTGATATTCCACTTTCCTAAACGTCTAAAAAATTGGCCACAGCAGGTGAAAGTCGCATTGGAGTTTTAAGTTTCTTTTCCATGACTGTGATTGAGTTCAGGTTTTCTAATTCTTTTGAGTCAACTTTGATAAGCTACATTTTGTTTTCAAATATTTGTCCATATTACTTATTTACAAATGCAAAGTGAGCATTTTAGACCTCTCAATGTACATTGAATACTTTTTCTTATGTAAGAGGTTTATTCTAATAGAGTTGTTGTCTCTCACTAATTACTTTGTAGGAGGCATTGAAATATGCTGAATACCAAACCTTTCTAAGATGTGATACAAATATCTCAAACTTTTGTTTTGTCTTTTTTTTAACACTACCATATTTTTAGTGAACAGCATTTAAAAATTTTCATGTGATCAAATTAATTTTTCCCTTAAATTCATTCTCCTTTGCTACATGAAGATTCTTCACTTTTTTTCCTTCTAAAATGTTGAGAAACTACCTTTACCAATTATTATTGAAATTAATTAAAATATATTTATGTGTTTGGTATATAGGATGAGGATTTAATTTCTTTTTCTTCTTTCCATGTGGAGATCAATTAGGCTGGTTCTGTTCATTGGGTTATCTGTAGTTCTGTTTATCTGCAATGAAAACTCTGTCATAAATGATGTTTCCAAACACTCATGAGACTTTGCAGATGCTCTCCTCAGATCAGTTCCTTGCCAGGTCTCTAGGAGGCTAATTTCTCACCCTGGTGTTTTCTAGAAATGTATACATAGTGTGACTTCAAACCCAACATCTCTATGGCTATTGTTTAGTACTTAAGAAGTATTACAGAAAACAAATTTTTAATTTTTTTCTTTTTTTTTTCCTATTGGGGTGAAGAACAAAGCAGACAAAGATTTTCATTGTCCTTTTGCAGAGGTGAGGTTTTCCTACCTCAGGCACCCTGTGCTCCTCTTAAGAGATGCAGAAGTGACATGGGAGCCCCTGGAGCCCTTGTTCCTCCTGTTGGGGCCTCTGTTTCCTGAAAGAGCTCTCAGACCTGGGCTGCTAGTCTTTGGGAGACAACAGCAAATGCCAGCCGTAGCATTTATGCCTCTGGATTCACATTTTCTTGATCTTCTAGATCTCTGAAGAATTCCCTTATTTTGACTTAGGCATGCATTAAATCAGATGTTTTAAAATATTTGATTATGCAAATACCTTAGAAAAGGGTTTTTCTAAATAGTCATCCAACTATTTCATTTCAATTTTTCTTTCTCCCTACTGCAAGCATTACTCAACGCCAGCCATTTATGCCAGTTAGTGCGGAATTTCACAATCCTATTTATTGTCATAATTTTATTTTATTCTTCATAGCTTAGCCCATCTATTTCTTTCTTTCTTTCTTTTTTTCTGTTTTTACAAATCCAAGGCTTTATAAGGAGTCCTCCTCAAGAATTCTGCACTTTCTATTTTAGAGAAACGCTCCTTTTCTTCTTCAGTATTTAATTTTAACATGATTGCCTTATCTTCTCAAGAGACCCTGCATTCCTTCTTGGGTTGCTCAGTGATGGCTGTGATGTAGTGGATGGTATTTGAAGAGACACATTGAGGAAATGGTACCTGCTTCTACCATTGGGTTTTAATTTCCTAGTGTTTTAAAAATATTAGTGCAGTACCAAAATCAAATGAATATCATCAGCATGTGTGCCCCAATGGAAGGTGTCTTCCTCTGATGAGAAGTTTTTGTTTTTTAGCTCCTCGGATACTTTAATGTTTGAGTACATTCTGTCAGAGGGAAAAAAAATTGGATGTCATAGCAAAACCTACGTTGGAGTTCGATGAAACAAACCTGTGTTAATCAAGCAATCAATTTCTTTTATCTAAATTATCTAGACATATATGTTTACAGTCCACTTCATTAGAAAATGATTCAGAGTGAATATTTGAGATAAATTTTGGAGTGTATCAGTTTCTAGAGTTTGATTTTTTAAAATTTGGGGAAATCTCAAGAGTTATTTAAACATATACTTCAATAATTATTAATTTCTCAGTCATTTATTATATATTATTTCCAAACTAATCTTTATTGTCTAAACATTTTACACAAATGTATTCAATATTGAAACAGAGAATTGACTATGTTTAAATAGTTTCTCATCTAAGCTTCTCAAATATCATACACATATGTAATTAAAAAATAAGCAACCGAAGCCTTTAAATTTTTTTCCTATTTGTGCTCCTCATTTATGTTAAGAAAGATGAATCGTGCTCTTTGAATGTGATGGTGATACTAACTAACAACAGTGGTCATGACTATCCAGTTATATATTAATAATAAGGTCAAAAAATGAATGAAAATTTTTTCCCTATTGTAGTTCTTTGATGAGATGTCCCTGAATATGACTTGTGCTGTCCATCAGAAAAAGAAGATTCTGAGAAACAATTACTTTACAACATTCTTTGCTTGCATGTTTTGATAAAAATATTTGTCATAATACAAATTTGAAAATGTAAGTGTTAATATTGGTTGACTTTACTATTGCTTGCAAGGAGCTTGATCCAAGAGAAGCTCCTGCATTTTTATTCAAAGTATTCCTTAGAAGATATGAAACTCTTCATTATTTTTTAATAAGAACTTCACTTAGGTAAATACAACACAGAGCTCAGTGTCACGTTCTGCCTGTTTTTGTGGGCATGTTTATATTCTTGCAAAAATTACAATTTAATAATGTCTGACTTCAAATATCAGAAGACATTAGATGATTCCATTGCTTTTTACATAACTTTGGCTCAATAAAATTTAATCTTACACATACATGCCATTTTGGACTATTCCAACATCAGTCTGCAAATAAAATTTTTAAATGAAAGCAACACACGTGTTTGGGGAAATCTTTCAAACAGATGGGGAAAGAGTGCAAATTAAAACACACACGCGCACGTGCGCACACACACATACACACACTTCTTTTTTCCTTCCACACATCTGGTTCTGCTCCTCAGAGGTAAGCATATTCACTAGTTTGTTTTTTCACTAAATGTTATTCCTTTGAACAATAAATAATCCTATACAATCACCTAATTTGTTTTATTGATTTTAAGTAATACCTATTGATTTATGAATGCTGGAGAACATAGTTCATTTTCCTCACTCTCTTCTTCTAAAACCGTATTTTCTACTTGGTCTTTAACCAATCATTTTAAGGTGAACTTTTTAAATTTTTAAATCTCGTTAAATAATATACATATGGTACTTAAGATTGCGCTTAAATAAAATGCTCTCCAATGTCTTAAATAAATGTGCTTAAATAAAATGCTGTCTATCCAATCTGAACACAATTCACCAGCTCGGTAGGATGAAAAGATCAGTGTACAACTTCCCTTCCTCCCAGTATTCCCCATCGTGGATTTCGGCTTTTATCTAAGCTTACATTGTCAGGTTTTATGTAAATTACACTGTGTCTTGTAACTGACAGTAAATTCTCCATGCTTTGTCCATAGGGCGCTTTTGGGCCCTGAATCTCAAAGGAACTGACAGCCTCATGATCATGTTTATTTCTTTCTTTCTTTTAACCACCGGTGCAGATGGCCTGATTGGGTTTGCAGGACATTGAGGAACTCATGTTAAAATACCTAAGCCTCCACAAAGAATCCCCAGGCCAAGAATCAGAAAGATGAATCATCTCTTTTCTCTCCATTACATGTTCAAAATCATGTCATGTTTCTGCGAGGTACCCTCAATTTTAAAGCACATTTCTGAAAAGGGGTACCACCTACAATAAAGGACTCATGAAATCCATAAAAATATAGTATATTTCTCAAATTTTATATATTGATGGTGCATCAGTTTTTATTTTTCAGGAATTTTACTACCCTTTATTTTAAATGTTTAAAAAGAAACAAGACCTCTTTCAAGCACATCACCAAGATGATCTGCTTCTTATTACTACCTTTGCCACATGATCATTTTAGGACAGACAGCTGGCTAGGCCTTCTGTCAGCTGCTGGTGCCACATGCCTGCAGCAACCAGGCTCACGTCGAATAAATGTCTCCTTTGTTAAATTTTTTCATTTGTTTCCCCAAATGAATTCATGATAGCTCATTTTCCTCTGCCCTAGCATGTCTCAAGAAGGCTTCAATTCCTTTTATATTGGGTTCATATTTTAGTTAACTTTATAGCTGCAAATTGATTTGACACTTGCAACATTGGGGACTTCTTTGTTTTGTAACATCCTGTCAAAATGATGAAAAGCCAGATCATTCCTTATGGAAAATTTTGATCGACAACAGGCTTTCCAACGGCAGTGTTGGAGACAAGAATTCAGTAGAACAACATTTTTAGAGTTGAAAGGAAATAAATGTTAATCCTGGAATTACATATAGCCAAAAATCTTTTAAAGATGAGGGCATAGAAAAAGATGTTATCAGAATAAAGCCTTCAAAAAAATGTGTGTCACATGAATCCCTTTGAAAATATTCTCTGGTTGGGAATAAAATAAACCTAAGTGCACGATATTAGGTATGTGGAAAGAAGGAGTGATGGTAAGGGCATTTATTATACCTAAAATTACATGAAAACAACATTTCCAGAACAGCTTAGAAGTGAAGTAGAAGAAAAGAGCCCATTGGACCTGGGCTGTCCTGGTGGACAAAGCAGAACCAAAGGTGGCCAGAAGGGGACCAGAATTTGTTTAATTTGCTGAGATGGTAGTAATATTGACACATGCAAGATTAACATAAATAATTATGCAACCCACCACCACAATATCACAATTTTCCAAATTTAAAGGAACAGAAGAACATCTCACCTATAAAGTAGGAAATGTGAAGTGGGGAGGACAATAAAGTATGGAAAATAAAGCATAAAATTGGATAGCAGAAATAAGTCATAATAGAACAATACCTAAGTAAATCAAAGGTGAAGAGGGTCAGATAAAATTTTTAAATGCCAAAAACGTGCAAGATTAGACCAAACACATGAGAAATAAAGTCATGGAGAAAATATACCAGGCAAATATGATTCAGAGACTTGGGTTCAGACTCTAATAAAAGGTTGAGTCAAGGTGACAATATCCTAAAGGAGGAAAGGCCTGTAGATTGAGGGAAGAAATCCTCAGGAGCATGCTCACTCGTGATGGTTTATTCAGCCAAATAAACTCAAACCCCTCTTTCCCAGTAAAGCTGTATGAAAACGTGACGACCCCCAAGCAGGGCTCCTGTTATTTGCAAGCCCATGAGAAGCATTAAGACAAGTGAATCCCCAAGTGAATCCAGAGCTCCTGCCCAGAGGGTGGCAGGATGGGGCCATGCTGGGAATTCCACGCAGACACAAAGCTCCCCATCCATGAGGTTCAGCGTGGACTGGAGTCTCCAGGGTTCTGAGGGAAAGGAGAGGAAGGAACCACACGTTCTGAAAAAGAGAACAGGTACAGCAGCGCAGGGGATATCAGAAGAGGCCAAACTCAGCCCTGGAGCCTCGAAGATTCTCACCCAGGACCCTGAGGACCCTAAGGATCAGTAGCTCCATTCACCCTACACCATTGCTGGCCTCTGGGTGTGGTGCAAGTTTCAAAGTTCATGCAAACAGTGGAGGCTATACTACTTTCACACAATAAGGAAAAACTGAGTCAAGGCAACATGTGAAAGACGTTTTGCAGGCTTTATGGAGATATGACTGTTGGATAAAAAAAAAAAAACGGTATCTATTTCAGATGCATGGAGTGACGTTTTGATGTAAGTGTATACTGTGAAGTACTTACCACAATCACCCCATCTAGTTATCTTCTTATTCTTTCTCATGATGAGAACTACTCTCAGTGAATTTCAAGTCCACCATTATTAACTTTAATCTCCATGCTTACATCAGATTGCAAGAACTTATTCATCTTATGACTGAAAGTTTGTACTCTTTGACAAACATCTCCTCTTTGCCCCCTGCCCCCTGATAAATATCACTCTATTCCCTACCAGAGCTAGACTTTTGTTGATTTTTTTTTTATATGTGAAATTAGATAGGGTTTTTTGGCACTGTGTCTAGATTCTTTCACTTAGCATAATATCCTCAGGTTCACCCATGTTGTCTCAGAAGAAAGAATTTTATTCCTCTTTATGGATGAATACTATTTCATTATCTACTGCATTTAATTTATCCATTGATCTGTCAGTGGACACTGCTATTTCCATCTCTTGACTGTAAGGTACACAGAATGCAGATATCTCTTCAAAATAGTGATTTTAGTTGCTTGGGATATACCCAGAGGTGGAATCTCTGGATCATATGATAGTTCTATTTTTAAGCTTTGAGGGACCTCTACACTGCTTTCCTGAACGGGTGCACCAATACCTTCCCACCAACTATGCTCGAGATTTCTCTTTTCTCAACATCTTCACCACAATTTCTGACTTTTTAATACCAGCAACCCTATCAGGTGTGAGGTGACATCTCATTGTGGTTTTGATTTACATTTCCCTGATGTGGTAATGGTGAGCATCTTTCTAAATTCACCAATATTTGATAGTATTTAGTATATATATATATCTCAACTCTTTGGTTAAATCTATTTCTATTTTAATATTTTATATGCTGTTGTAAATGAGATCATTAAATTTTTTCCGATAGTTCATTTTTAGTGTATGAAACCATGATTGATATTTTCATGTTACTTATGTGTTCAGTCAGTTCACTTAATTCACTTATTAATTCCAAAGTTAGGACTTTTCATATATAAGAGCATGTCATCGGCAAGCAGACAATTTTACTTCTTCTTTTCCAATTCAGGTGGTCTTTTTCTTGCCTAATTGCTCTGAGTAGAACTTCCAGACTGCGCAGGGCCAACAAAAATTCTGAGATTTCATGACTATTAGACCTGCCTCACAAGAAATGCTAAAGAGAGTTCTACAAGCTGGAACAAAACTAATTGGTAGCATAAAACTGTATGTAAGTATAAAAATCACTGTGAAAGGAAAGTAAATCATCAAAATCAATGTAATGGGGTGTATATCACTTTTAACTCTGATATAAAGATTAAAAGACAAAAGTGTTACAGCTATAATAATTTGTTCATGGATATCCAACATAAAACTATACAAACTGTGACATCAGAAAGCATTGAAATTGCAGAGAGTACAAGGATGAGTTTTACATACGACCCAAGTGAAGTTATTATCAACTTAAAATGCACTTTTATAACTATGTTTTTATATAAGCCTCAGGGTAATCACAAAGAAAAAATATGCAGTACATGCACCAAAAAATACAGAACAGAATCAAAGCACACCATACAGGAAGTCACCAAATCACATGGGAACAGAGAAAGAGAGGAATCAAGAATGAAAGGATGGGAAATGCTGCCATTCGCATGGTATACCAACATGGCAGAGATCTGATGTCATCAGAAAGCGGCGGAGGAGATAACTTCATCGATACCAGCGGCGACAGAAACAGTTGGTCTCCTGGTAAAGAAAGTGAGTCACAAACACTTGAGTCTCTCTCACTTTGTCATCAAGCCAGAGGGGCAGAGCAGAGCCGCCGCCCGGCCCGGAACAGGCCCAGCGACCCGCCAGCGTGGTAGTCACATCACCTCAATTGGAGTAGGGGCAGAGCAGAGCCGCCACCCGCGCCCGCAAGGTAGGCAGACCTGGGACCGAGCGGCGGAACAGGCCCAGCGGCCTGTCAGCATGGTAGACAGATCACCCCAACTGGAGGAGGAGCACAGCTGCCGCCCGCCCCTGCAAGGGAGACTTTTCAACTATACAAGAGCAATATAAATATATAGGGGGAAAATTTCAAAAACACAACAGTTTCACCAAGCAGAAAGAAACGCGAGCAGTATGAAAAGACAAGGAAAGAAAGGACCACAAGCAATGAAGGTCAACTCAACTTTAGAAGAGGTAACAGCTGCAGCAGATGGAATGTCAGATAAAGAATTCAGGATATGCATGCTTCAGATGATCTGGAGTCTCAAGGAAGACATTAGACAGCAAAATCAGACAATGAAAGATCACTTCGACAATGAATTACATAAACAAATCCAAGAAGCAAAAGATCAACTATACAGGGAGATAGAGGTTATAAAAAACAAACAAACAGAAATCTTAGAAATGCAGGAAGCAATAAACCAACTTAAAAACTCAATTGAGAATACTACCAGCA
>NW_025999930.1:2053002-2077432 GCF_001458135.2 Marmota marmota marmota | reverse complement strand
GGGATGAGAGGTGGGAGGGAAAGGGAGAGAGAAGGGAAATTGCATGGAAATGGAAGGAGACTCTCAGGGTTATACAAAATTACATACAAGAGGAAGTGAGGGGAAAATAATACAAGGGGGAGAAATGAATGACAGTAGAGGGGGTAGAGAGAGAAGAGGGGAGGGGAGGGGAGGGGAGGGGGGATAGTAGAGGATAGGAAAGGCAGCAGAACACAACAGACACGAGTATGGCAATATGTAAATCAATGGATGTGTAACTGATGTGATTCTGCAATCTGTATACAGTGTAAAAGTGCGAGTTCATAACCCACTTGAATCAAAGTGTGAAATATGATACATCAAGAACTATGTAATGTTTTGAACAACCAACAATAAAAATTAAAAAAAAAATAAAATAAAAAAAAAGAATGAAAGGATGACAGAACAGTCAGAAAACAATTAAAAAAGGCAGAGGGAGGGTCTTTCCTATGGATAAATACTGTAATTGTTAATGAAATAAATTTGTCAATCAAAAGCTGCAGAGTGGCTGGATGGATAAAAACCAGGCCCACAGAGTGCTCCCTGCAAGAGACTCATGTCACTTTAAAGACACTCATAGATGACGAATGAAGGAATTGGGACCAGAACAGCGAGAGCGGCTATTCTCATATCCAACAAAACAGACTTTAAGTCAAAAACTGTAATGAGTGACAAAGGTGGCAATTACATCATGGCACAGGGTAAATTCATCAAGAGACTGTAACAATTGCAAATATTCATGCACTTAACACTGAAGCCCTAATGTACAACACAAATACTAAACGATCTGAAGGTAGAAACAGAGAATACAATAATACAGAGACTTGAGCACCCTACTTCCACTGTGGATAGATCATCCACGCACAAAGCCAATAAGGAAAAATCAGGCTTGAAGAACACCACAGGTCAAATGGCACTAGCAGAGATGCTCAGGCCACCACGCCAGCAGCAACAGACCCATTCTCCGCAAGCCACACAGAATATTCTCCAGGACAGGGCACATGTCAGGCCACTAGACAAGTTCTAACTCATTTCTGCTTCAACAGACTGAAACAGAATCGTGGGCCTGTTCTTACCCCAGGGAGCATAAAACTAGAAACCGCTAACATGCAAAAATTAAACAACACATTCCACTCCCGAACAACCGAGGAGTCAAAAAAGAAATCAAAAGGAACATAAAGTATTTTGGGATCAGGCCTTGGCTATGGGTGCAGGCACAGTCTTAGCTGGAAAGCAGTGTGGTTGTGCTGCTGACTCGAGGGGTCCTTCGGTAGAAGCAAGAGGACCTCACTGATGTGAAGAACTAGTGGAATGGAAATGCCTCAAGTTCAACCAAAGGGGCTGCCCCTCTGCTCAGTACAGAAGTATATGGTAGCTGCTTAATCCACGCCACCCTTCACATCGCTGATGGCACAAAAGATGGTGTTGTGCTCCATCTCCTTAGGAAGCAGAACCTGCCTTGGATAGTACCACCTCCTTTTGTCTTAACTCTACTTGACCCCTGGTCAGGAATAAATCTCACTGTAGTTAACAGAAGTCTGCATATCTATAACCATTAATGACTGTGGCCACCTTATACTGGAGTGAACACATGCATGGGCAACTTTAACTCAGGTAGCAATATAAAATAGAAGCATGGGTAGTAAACTGTACACACTGAAATTTGATAACAGGGCAGAACTAGAACTAGCACAAATATTCTTATACGCTCCCTTCCCTCAGCATGAAGGTATTCAACTCTCCCCTTTCCAGTCTGCGTAACTTGCTTACTTAAAGTATGTGAGGGCTGCAGACGAATACCTGTATACAAAAAGAGAATGAGATGATAACTGCAAACAATTCTCTTTAAGAATGGCTCTTTCCTCATGTCTCCCTCAAACATCCAGGATTTAGATAAAAATGCTGTCCTTGACTTGCTGAGGAATGATGTTCTACTAATTCATTAGCAAGTTTGTTATTTGAAATTCAAAAAAACTTTTCCTAGGAAACTTGATTAAATGTTATCCAGTTCAGACTGTAAAGTCAGTTTCAATAAGCATTCAACAAAGAACTATTGATTATCAATAATGTTGAGTACTGTACACAGAAGGGAGTGCAGGAAATGGAATGACTGAAGGACATAGTACTTATGATTTTATCTAAAGGAGAGTACAACCTGCTCAAATTAAAGGTAACATATGACATATTTAATGTGTTGAGTCATAGGGCTACAGAGTTTAAAAACAACTAAATGAAACAAAACTGACGTTGGAATAAGTAAAATGAAGAGATAGTATAGTCCAGTCTAGACTAAAGGAGCCGAATACACAAAGGTATCACAGTACGAAAATTCATTAAGTGCTATGTTTCTTTCGTATGGCTAAATAAGGAGTTGGTACACTTTCTGCAGAGGTCCAGAAAGTAAATACTTTAAATTTTCTGGACCACTGATCCTTTTAAAACTACTCAAATAAACTTGAATAGAACCCCCCCCCCCAAAAAAAAGGTATTTGGGGACGATTGGAATCTCCTGGGGTGCAGCAGAGCATGCCAAGACAGTGCCTGCAAAGAGAAAAAAGATCTCAATGACCAAACTGTACACTGCAAAAGAATAGGAAAAAAGAATATAACAAGCCCCAAATCAACAGAAAGAAAATAGCCAATATCAGAGCAGAAATAGATGAACTGGAAAACGATATTAAGGATCAGTGAACTACTGGGTTTTTTTAAAAGATAATCAAAATTGACAAACTTTTACCTAGGCTAAGAAAAAAGACAAAAGTCAAATAAATAAAACCAGCAATGAAAGGGGAGGCCTAAGAACTGACAGCATAGAAAGACAAGGATCATGATAGTTTACTAGGAGCAATTATATACCAACCAATTGGATAACCTACAAGGAATGGGGAAAGCCCTAGAAATCAACACTGAGCAGGACAGAAACATAAAGAAATAGAAAATCCGACCAGATCAGTAATCAGTAAAGAGATTGATTCAGCAATCCAAAACCCCAGGACAAAGGAGAGTCCAAAACCAGATGGTTTTAAGGTGAAATTCTACCAAACATCAAAAGGACAATTAATACTTTCTACAAACCCTCCAAAAATTTGTAGAGGACATCAAACTTGTTTTACGAGGGCAGCATGACTTTGAGAAGAAAGCCAGACAAGGAGACTACAAGAACACAAGTTTATTTTAATGTGTACCAATTATATATGTGAGCATATATGAACTGTACATTTAACATGAATTAATTGTACCAGTTAGGGGGTGAAGGGTGACATTGCAATCCATTCATACACATGGCTTCCCTTTATCCACTCCACACTTCTCAGTCCCTAACCACCACCATCCTACATTCATGTGTACCCCTATTTCCCCCACCATATCTGAGAGAGTATGTAGTACTTGTCTTTCTGTGGCTAGCTTTTTTTTCACTTAATATAGTGACCTATAGCTCCGGTTTCATACTTGTGGCAACTGACAGGATTTCAATCTTCTTCATGGATGAATGATATTCTATTGTGTATACATACCAAATTTTCTTCATTCATCTGTGGAATCACGTAGCTTGACCCATGATCTTAGTTATTGTGAATAGAGCTGCAATAAGGCATAGGGCATGCAAGCACATCTTGGGTATACTGATTTCATTTCCTTTGACTATATACCCAGAGGTGGGATAACTCTGAATAACATGCTAGATCTATTTAAATTTTTGAGGATTTTCCACATTGTTCTCATAATGGCTACATTTATTTACATCCTCACCAAGAAAATAGGAGAATTCCCCTTTCTCCACATCCTCAACAACATCTGTTATTTTTTGGGGAGTGTGTGTTTCATAATATCCATGCTAACCAGAGTGAGAGATCTCATTGTAAATTTGATTGGCAGTTCCCTGGTGTCTAATGAGTGAATGGTGAATTCTTGGAATTGAAAATACTGGATAGGTTTTTGAAAGGATGTGTGTTCATGTGTGTGTGTGTATGTGTGTGTGTGTGAGAGAGAGAGAGAGTATGTGTGTGCCCATGTGTGTCTGCATTCATGTGGCAGTCCCAAGTCTTTGTGCAGTTTAAGCTTTAAGAAGTCCTGAATTATAAATGCTGCACCCTTAGAAAAAATATCATTTGAAGTTTGAGCTACTTATAATTCTTCCATATTTAGATTTGTGAATTTTGAATGATTAATTATTTTAATTTTATGTATGTAGGTCCCTCTGATTGAAAATGGGACAAAAAAAACCTTAGTATTCAAAATTCATAGAACTAAATGGAGCGTAAAAGAAATGTATGTCCCGTCCCTGCACTGACGTAAGAACATTGTATGGGAAAGTCAGAATTGAAGACAAATACATCTTGGGAGTAAAACTTCCTGGGAAACAGCCACAATTAAAGGGTCAAGCTCAGATTTTTTAAGGGCTGTAAAACTGGTAGAACCCAAGTTAAGATCTCCAGTGGATAAAAGGAAACAGGTTGTGTTGAGTTGGAAGAGGAGTGAATAGGACATAGAGAGAGGTCTATCTCTGACAGTTGAACAGGTGGCTTTGGAAGCAAGAGTCTAGAAGGCCCAGTGGGTGGAGGGTGTGCTGGGCTACTGGGGAAGGGCTGGGAGTGAGCCTTTTCTCCTGTGCCCCTCCCCGCCTCTCTTACCCACTGTGAGGAGCAAGCCTGAGCTCTGGGCCTGGCCCCTGGCCCCTCTTCCCAGAGGTAGCTCTCAGGGCCCCTTCCTGCCAACAACAGTGCAATTCAGGTGGTGAACTGATGCAACTTCAGGAAGAGCTATCAGGGACAGGGACGTGTTGGGCCAAGGACAAGCCCTGCCCCCCCCCCCAGACCTCCCTGTCTACAGGTGACAGCAGCAGGGATACACAGAAGGTGAGGTTCCAGCTAGAGAAGGACACAGGCAAGCATCTGGGGCATATTCTAGGGAAGGTCCCGAAAGATCCATCCAAGGACTTGGAGGTCCTCCCAGGGAAGGTTCAGCAGGCACACTCTCTGGATTCAGTAAGTAACCTGACGAAGCTGTTGAAGAGACACTCAGAAAATGACTTCTCAAGACCCGTGGACCAGAACCAACTAGGAAGCACGCTGAAAGGCCACTTGTGCCTGAAGTCGGGGCAGATCCAAGAGGGCCTGATCCCCTGGAATGTGTACCAGTCCTGGCTCTCTATCAAGAGCACTTCGTCCACGTCTGCCACCCACCTGGAAAGCGGGTCCCTGGCACTCTCCGAGAGCTGGGACACCTGCACGAGCACCTGCGCGAAGCTGCCCTTTCTCGATGCGACCACTCAGCAGATCCTGGAAGACCATATTATAAAGCTGTGGGTGAAGCACAGGTGGGGCCTACCCCTCAAGGTCCTCAAGCCCCTAAATCTCTTGAAGATGACATCGGCTCCACCATGCATGACCCTTCCAGAATTTGACGGCCCCTCCTCCTCCTCCCAGGTATCTGGGGCCAGCTCAAAACCTGAGGTTGCCAAGATCTTGGGGAAACCACCTCAGGCATGTCCGAGAGGGCAGGCGCTAACTGATGAGTCTGTTCCCACACTGGGCCAGGCATATCCGAGAGGGAAGGTGCTAACAGACGAGTCTGTTCCCGCACTGTGCCAGGCATATCCGAGAGGGAAGGTGCAAATTAAGGAGCCTGTTCCCACACTGGGCCAAGCATATCCAAGAGGGAAGGCACTAACTAAGGAGTCTGTCCCCGCACTGGGCCAGGCATATCCAAGAGAGAAGGTGCTAACTGACGAGTCTGTCCCCACACTAGATCAGACATATCCCGCACTGGGTCAGGCATATCCGAGAGGGCAGGCGCTAACTGAAGAGTGTCTTCCCGCACTGGGTCAGATGTGTCCGAGAGGAAAGGCGCTAACTAAGGAGTCTGTCCCCACACTGGGTCCGGTGTGTCCGAGAGGGCAGGCGCTAACTGACGAGTCTGTCCCCACACTGACGAGTCTTCTCCTCATCTCCTCACTTGCGGGTAAGGAAATCGAGCGGGCCCTGACAGGGGTCCCACCCGCTCATGACCACAGGCTTCCAGAGGCCCCTCCAGCTCTACAGGAGAGCAGGCCGCCTTCTAAGACCCTCACACACAACCTCCTGGACAGAACCCTGCAGAGCAGGACTGTCCAGGGGACGGGGAAAAGCAGCCTCAAAGCCCCTTTACAAAGTCTTCACTTATTATATGCCGGGCTCCTCCTGAAGGGTGCACTTTGGTGACACTACATATTTCTCAGTGCTCATGGGGGCACTGTCTTCTTGCCTCGTGAAATATTTCTCATGACAACTGTTAAAGATGTACCACCCTATTATTTCTCAGGACCACAGGGTCCAGTCCTTTCTGTGAGAGGTACACAGGGCCAACACCAGTGCTCTGCTAACCTGTTTCTGTTTCAGCAAGAAATCCCCTTTTTATGTTCTCTTCATTTTAAGTTTCCTGACCATGAAGTTTTCTACTTCATTCCCCTATGATGTCATTAAGTCATAAAAGATGAACTATCATCCTAGATGTCCTCTAATGTGCTACAAGGCCACACAGACTTTTAATAGAGCAACCTGTGAAAGTAAGGTGATTGGTGAGAACCACATGGAATCAACTAGGGGAAATTCCACACATGAAGCTATCCTTTCCAAGTTGACTGTTTTAACAGCCTTGAGATCAGTGATTTTGCTCAGTCTTAGAAATTTAAGTTGCTCTGGGTGGCTGGGAAAGTCTGGGAACAGGGAAAACGTCCATAATAAATGGCATGTTGAATGTGTTGTTCTTAACTGGTAATTCACTGTTCAATAATCTGTGAAAAATTGCAAGGAACAACGCACATTAACGCAAACCCCATCACTCACTGTACAGTCATCTGTCACACTTGGCCTCAGGTGGTTTGTGCCTAATTTTCACAGAATAAACTTGAAACTTCACCCCCAAAGAAATAATCAAGGGAGTTCAATCCATTAAAAAGATATTGTCAATATTTTCCAACTCTATTACCATCTGTACCTTATTTTTAATAAGATTCACCTATTGCAAATTTTATAAGCATTTTATCATTTATATATGCCCAGATGAAATGTATATCCATAATTAGATAAGAAAGAAAACAGTAAAATAGATCTCCTTTGTTTTCAAAATATTTTACATCAAAACATATTTCTGGAAAGGAAGTGATTTTTAATCTACAGATAAAAGGCTCTGTAAATGATATTCAGGATAGATTGCAAGTTTGGATTTAAAATAGATTCATCCTTAAAAAAGGGCTCACAGCGCTTTCAATAAACCAGGCTCTCAGAACACAATGTGTTGGGGCGGGGGGCGGGAAGCGATTCCGTGCGGACTTGCTACTCCTCCAAGGGGTGAAGATGTTTTCTGACAGGCAGAAAGAACAGTCCCTCCACCATAACAGTGACTGAGAGCAACCCCCTCTCCAGCCCACAGAGCCAGCTTCCTGCAGCACTAGTGCGTGGGCTCCACAGAAGAGTCTGGACATTCCCAACCCTGCACAGCTGCGCTGCCCCTGTGAGCACACCACTGGCAAAGCACAGCACAACACCTCAGACCCAGACACCAGGGCTTCAGAGTCGCCTCCTCTAATGCAGAATCTGTATCAAGTAATGAAACTGAGGCAGCTATCAAAAGTCCTCTACCAGATGGATTCTCTACCAAGTTCTACCGGACCTTTAAAGAATCCTCCTCAAATTATTCCATGAAATAGAAAAGGAGGGAACACTGCCAAATTCATTCTATAAAGCCAGTATCACCCTGCTACCAAAATCAGACAAAGACACGTCAAGGAAAGAAATCTTCAGGCCAATATCCTTGATGAACACAGATGCAAAAATTCTTAATAAAATATTGGCAAACCGCATTCAAAGACACATTAAAAAGATAGTGCACCATGATCAGTGGGGGTCATCCCAGAGACGCAAGTGAGGTCCACACACAGGAGTCAGTAAATGTGATTCACCACATAAATAGAGTTAAGGACAAGAATCATATGATTATCTCAATTGATGCAGAAAAAGCATTTGACAAAATACAGCACCCATTCATGTTTAAAACATCAGAGAAATTAGGATAGAAGGAACTTAACTCAGCATTGTAAAGAATGCAGATGACAAACCCAGGCATTACAGGGAAAGGAGAAAAACTGAAAGTATTTCCTCTAAAAACAAGAACAACTCTCAAAAAAACAAAGATGTCAACTCTCACCACTTCTATCCATTTAACACCTAAACAAAACAAACAAACAAACAAAAAAACCCAATCAATAAATGGGCAAAGGAACTGAAGAGGAACTTTTCAAAAGAAGAAATACAAATGGCCAATAAAAATATGAATAAAATGTTCCACATGTCTAGCAATCAGGGAAATGCAAATTAAAACTAAATTGAGATTTCGACTCACCCCAGTCAGAATGGCAATCATCAAGAATACAAATAATAAGTCTTGACGAGCATGTGGGGGAAAAGGTACACTTATACATTGTTGGTAAGACTGCAAATTAGTGCAACCCCTCTAGAAAACTTGGAATGGAATCACCATATGACCCAGCTACCCCACTCCTTGGTGTAGATCCAAAAGATCTAAAAATCAGCATACTGCAGGGACACAGCACATCCATGTTTATAGCGGCACAATTCACAACAGCCAAACCATGGAACCACCCCTAGGTGCTGGTCAACAGATACATGGATACAGAAAATGTGGAGTGTTAGCCATAAAGAAGAGTGAAATTATGGTATTTTCTTGTAAATGGGTGGAACTGGAGACTTTCATGCTAAGTGAAATAAACCAGACCCAGAAAGTCAAAGATGGAATACTTTCTCTGATAAACAGAAACTAGATCAAAATAAGGGGTATGAGGAGTGGGGGATAAAAGAAAAGGGGTTCCATCAAGACAGAAATCAGTGGAGTAGGGGAAGGAGGGAGGAGGGAGGAGAGCAGGAGGGAGGAGAGAAAGGATAAGGGGAAAACAGTGGAATGCATCTGACCTAACTTCCCTGTGCACGTATCTGAATATACCACGGTGATTCTCACCATTACCTACGGTCACCTGCACTAATCTATATAAGAAGTGCAGGTAGATAGCAGAAAGATCAGTAGAGAGATGGGAATAGGGGAGGGAAGGGGAAATACTGTAGACTTACAGCAAATTATATCCCATGCTTTTATCATTATGTAAAAATGGATCTTCCTCTGTGCACTTTGCGGGATGGGCCTGTCCTGACCATTCCTGAGCCACCCTTGGTCTAACTGCCCCGCGGTGCGCATCGCCGCATTTTCCAGCATCGCCCCCTGCTGGTCCCCGCGGGTGACTGCGCGCCCTCCGGGGCTTGCAGCAGCTGCGCTCAGCGAACCCACGGCCCCAAGAGCCTGGGCTCCTGGGTGGGGACACGCGCACATCCCGCCACAAGTGCGCAAGTGACGCGCCTACCCCAAGTTCCAGGCAGCTGCAGGAGGAGGCGAGCCAGGCCCGGGAGCCAGGCGCAGAAAAGGCCATATGCCCTGTTCCCAGCAGCGTCTGGGGAAAGGCGGGCAGTTTAAGAGGTCGTCTCCTCATTCATTGTCACAACCTCTCCTTTACTTCTGCCACAGCTTTATACCAACGGTGCTTTACACACCTATGTACAATGTCAATAAACGTATTTCCTAAAGACAGTCCCTGGAGTCGCACTGTCTCCCTACCTGCTGGGTCTACTTCTTGAACAAGTAATGTGTGGCCCAGATGTAGCAATTTTGTACAACCATATTACTTTATCTCAGAAGATTTTGTGAAATGTTATAAAACTTTTCTTATAAAATTTGTCAATCTAGGGACTTATGCTTTGTTATTATTTTTTTTTAAAAAACATTGTAGTTGTCCAAATGCAGGGCAAGTTTTCTTCTTTACATACATCAAAAACTACATTAAGAACTTGGCAAGGAAGATATCACTATTTTGTCACTTTCACTTTATATATTTATTTTACATTAAAACTTGTATTATTGCACATAAAAGAAGAAAATTGTTTCCCTGGCGGGGGCAGGAGTCACCCTTAAGGGCTTTCTAAGAGTAGGGGCAGGGGATGGAGCTCAGTGGTGGAGTGCCTTCTCAGCATGCCCCAGCTCCTGGGTTGTTCAATTCCCAACACTGAATAAGAAAAAGAAAAAAAAAGACTCATTAAATTAAAGCTCAATGTTTTAGATCTGAGGGTCACTTTACCTTTCTAAAGATGATTTTTTTTTAATGAGATGGTAAGAAGACCCAAAGTTTTAGTAATAGAAACAAATTGAGAATGAAGACTCAGATTATGACATGGAATCTTCTAACAGCATGTGAGGCTACCCAGTACCAGTAGTAGGTGGGAAACTTTTAGGTGTTAGGAGGATGGCTTCCAGGTACCAGGTACCAGAGAGAAACCAGGAGACAGAGTATTCCTGAGCTGAGAATGGCCAACACCCTGCTGGGCTTCTGTCGGGATGCTTTAACCCCTAGAGGAAGAGATTTCACAGGGAGACCACGGAGAAGGGAGAAGACAGCCCACAGCAGCTGCTATCACAGCTGTGCTGGCTGTTTTTCTCTGTATTATGAATGTGATTGTTTTTAGGCACAGGCATGATGTCACAGGCACTTGTTTACTTGGGGGTGAGTTCCTTTATATTGTGAATCAAACATCACTTGGGTCAGTCTGGTCCTGGGAGGTGTTAGAATGATGAGCTCTTTTCTGAGTGAGTCTGTAACCATAAAAATGCATCCACAGGGACACTAAGAAAATATTTCCTAGTAACTTTCTAATCAGAAAAGTATCCAATAGCATACTTATTTAGGGATAAAAATATGTCTTTAGAAAAATTTTTGACGCAGGGCAGGGATGGGCAGAAGTGGTGCCTTGGGCCTGGCTGGTAAGTTTTCTCCTTCATGACTGTGCAGTGGGCACCCAGGTCTTGTCCAACTGCTAGTGTCGTGGTTCCCAGGCTGTGGCCTCTATCATGCTCAGGGCAACCTGGGCAGCTGCATATCTGAAGCCCAGTGTTCCTGTTCCTTCCTATCCCCTGCAATGTCTAGAGGGACACTCAGCACCTTACAGAACTAGGAGTGTAATGGGCCAGGCTAGATGGGCAATGACCAAACAGACCTCATTTTACCCTGAGACTCCATATCATATAAAAGTGCTTCTCCCATGGGAAAGCCCCATCTCTGTACCCATTAATAGTTGCCTAGCATCGTACTTGGCAGCACAAAATAGCAATTCTTATACAATATAAAATTGTTCTCTGGCTTCCATTTTTATTGGGCAATGTACCTTGTCAGAGATTGATTGTCTAGACATTAGTAACCATTCTCTAACTTGTACTGAACTAGGGTCATTTTGACCCACTTCCCTTCTGCTTGCTTGCTGCTTAGACCAGCCTGGAAAGTCCTGTGGGAAATACCAATGTACCCATTGCATTGTCTCACTCACTTCCCAATTCAGCTTCTGTACTCTCTTGCTTGTAGCTATGTCAACCCAGATGTGGTTTTTGCAGTTTTTGCCTTTAAATATCCTAAAATATTGAGGCTCGAAGCTTTTTTCCTGCAGAAAAAACTTGGTCCTGTAGGAAGCAATCCCTGCAGGTCAGAATAAAGACTCTTCAATTTGGACAAAACTGGGACTTGTGTGTTTTCTGAGCCACCTGCCCCACAGCAGGAGGTGTTTGCTGAACTAACTCGCTGCCTCAGAGGACATGCCAGGCACTCTGTGGGGATGGCCCTCACTGTCTTCTGTAATGTCAAGGTGGAAGTACATAACGAGCCTTAAAGCCACCCCACTAGAATAACGTTCTCAATCTCCCCCCACTAAAAGTGTTGTGTTAGCTGCTATTGCTACCTACCTACCACAGACTGGGGGGCTTAAGGGAATTTATGAAGTTAGAGCTCCAGGTCAAGATGGCAGCACATGTGATTTCTTCTGAGGCCTCTCTCCCTGCCTTTCAGACGCCACGATGGCCTGTGGTCTACATTGTCCAATCTCCTCTTCTTATAAGGAAACCAGCCTTACTGGATAAGGCCCAGCTTTAGGATTACTTTTACCAAATGACCTCCTTAGAAGCTCCGTCTCCTACCACAGTCACATTCTGAGGGTGAGGGTTAGGACTTCAACTACGCAACTTGAGGGGACATGGTTCAGCCCATAGCTGTCCACATGATTTTCATAGTGAACTGAGTGTCAGAGAGACTGGACTGAGGTTACGGTGACCTAGGAATGCCACAGGACAGCTGGGGGCTGTTTCCCCCGAAGGTACGCAGGCCTGGAGGCTTGGAAAGTGTGAAGGTCGATCCTCCTCACAAGACTGGACTCAGAAGGTCAGAGTACTTAAGACCACCTCTTCCAATATGGTAAATACACACAGTAAATATAGTACTTGAATTTTAATGAGACATTTAAAATTTTCTCAGGAAAACAATTGTTGTTCATTATGGTTATAAAGGAAAAAAGCCAAATAAGTCATTATGGAGTGACGAGCCTAACGTGAGAAAGTGGGAAAGGGCCCAGTACAGAGGCTCTGGGCATCACTCACAGGAAGCACTGTCCTTTGCAGTGTGCCTGGTTCCCTCTCTGTCTCTGTCTCCCTCTGTGTGTCTCTGTGTCCCTGTCTCCCTTTGTCTCTGTCTCTCTCTGCCCACTCCACCCCCCTCACGCACACAGAACATCAAGCCCGTGCTATGTGGCAGGCACTGTGCTAGCTGAGGGGACAGGGTGAACTTTCTTGTGCTCCTCAAGTTTACCATGCACATGAAGAAAGAAACCACTGACGGGACAATCACACACAGCCCTCAGATGCAGCCATAACCACCAACCAGAGCCGCTGGTGCAGCCCCTCTCGTCACCCAGCCCCCTGTCTCTCTCGACCTTCAAGGAGGCCTGTCCAGGTGAAGGCCTGGAGTGAGTCGCGCTCGGTGGGAGGTCACAGAGGACACCTGCTGTCCACCTCTGAACTGTGCAGCTGGACTGAAGGTGGGGAACAGAAGTGGGAGGGAGAGACCCCAGCACTGTGCCCAGCCACCTGCTTCTCCCTGACTGGGCAGCCACTAGCCCACTGCTGTGTCAACTCCCCTCTGGCCCGTCACAGGGCATCAGAGACCCTGCCAGCTGGAAGCCTGGCTGCGCCCACAGCACCCCCTCACTCAGGGCTGCCACCTGACTGCAGCACACCCAGCCTCCCGCCTGCGCCTCAGAGCCCTGCACTGTCTGCGCCCCCTCAGGTTCCTGCTGGCTCCACCTGCCCTTCCCCACTGCCGCCCAGCCCACCCCGGGTCCTCCTAGCTTTTCTACACACACACACACACACACACACACACACACACGCCTGACAATAAAGGAAAACCCATTCAAAAAAAATTGGATAAAAGATTCAATAACACACTTAACCAAAGAAGATGCATGAATCGTCAATAAGCACATGAAGAGATTCTCAGAGTTCTTCATCAAAAAAGTTAAAATTAAAATTAAATAACGTCACGCCCCCCCTTAGGGTGACTAAATTTTAAAAACTGATAACACCAAATGATGATAAGGAGGGGTTACAACTAGAACCCTCGCCCACTGCTGATGAAAACAAGAAGCGATATGCCACTCTGCAGAAAGCGTGGCACTGGCCTGTCGTGTTATTCGTGTTATCCCAAATTTCACTCAATGGTAGGAATTTACACAAGGAAAATGAAAACTATGTCCACACAGAACTCGTATACAAATGTGAACTCGTATACAAATGTTTGTAGCAATAACTTTATTCACAATTGTCTGGAAACAACCAAAATGTCCATCAACAAGTAATAGACAAATACTTTAGGGTTTATCCATGCTAATACCTAGTTATAGAAGGAATAGCACTAAGCAGTAAAAAGTGGTGAAATAGTACTATACACAACAAAACAGGTGAAATCAAACATCATGCTGAGTAGCAGCACAGGGGCTAAGCACACACTGGGAAAGCACAGAAGGGAAACATTCAGATTCAGTAGAGGAGCATGCACAATTTTTCTATAAAATAGACATTAAATATTGAAATAGAAAACAATTAGAACCCAGAGGCTTTAAGATGTCAGTTACAAATGGAGACTAACAGCTGTGAGATTATTTATGTCGGTTTCTGCACCTCTTTGAATAAGTGTTTGGCCTTAGCATAACTGCTGAGCTCATCTTTCTATTTACACTGTAGGTTTAGTGCTATGCACATGACAAGACCTCAACAAATGCTTGTAGAATAAATAAAGCACCTTTGTCTCTACGTATATCAATGCGCATTTTTCATGATTAAACTCGAAGGTGATCAATTCCCAAATGATTGACTACTGTGTTTTCTCAAGAATTGTTATTTTATCATGGACACTTCAGGGGAAGAGTTCACAAATTTTGCTTTGCCAAGGTCCGTATAAAAACAACAATAAAAAGAACAGCATTTAATATTTTATACCAGCACATTGTCAATCTAGAATGAAAGCACTTGCAAAGTGGTTTTTTGAAGATGCCTGCCCATAATAATAAAGTGGTTGTTTACAGAGGAGTGGGCAGGGTGAAGGACCTCATAGGAGATGGGCAGTCATCTGAGAACCAGGAGTGGCAGGAGGGTGATCCCTTTCCCGGGCTGAGTGGGCAGAGGTGGGAATGTGCTATTAGTGCTACAGACAGGGATGGAGTAAATACACAATATTTTCAATGATTATTTAATATTTAATGGTTCATGGGCTGCCCAGTGTGGTATGTGGTATATAAGCTAAGTAAAACACGGGAGAATGGCCAAAAGCCAGGAGGGGAGAGTTGAACTATGACAATTTGAAGTTTTTGCACATATTAAGTGATATAAGATCACTTGAATACAAGCTAAATCAAGTGAAGGATAATACAGTAGAGACCCCCCAAACAACCACTAGAGTTATAGCCAATAAGTAGCAACCGAGATTATATTAAATCATTATTTTTAAATTCAATTAATCCAAGAGAAGGCAGAAAAAGATGAAAGAAAAGAAAACAGAGAGTCGTATGATAGATTTAAGTAACACTATATCAATAGTAACATTAAGTGTAAATGTCCTAAACACCACAATTGGAAAACAGAGATTGTCAGAGTGAATTGAAAAGCAAACTGTAACTATATTCTACCTATTTTAAACCCACATTAAAGGCAAAGTCAAATTAAGTTAAAAAGTAAAAAGGAATGAAAAAACATTAGGCTCACCCTAATCCAAAGAAAGCTGGAGTGGCTGTCTTCGTATCAAAGAGGATTTCAGAGGGATGAAGTGTCCAGTGATCAAGCAGATACACTGACGAATTTCAGGCACCTCGCAATGGCTTCAAAGGATTTCAAGATTAAACTGATATAATTGCAACCAATAGAGAAATCCACAGTAACAGCCAGAGATTTCAACACTCATCTCTTATTAAGCTGGACCTTGGAGACAAATTTAATATGGACACAAACACTTAATTAACTTGACTTAACTGACATTTGTAGAATACATCCAAAACAGCAGAGAACACATTCTTCGAAGTGTAGACGGAACATTCTAGGTCATAAAATAAGCTCAACAAAAATAAACTGATTCAATTCTTACAGTGTATGCTCTCCAACAATACTGGAACTAAATTAAAAGTCAGAACACAGATATCCACAGCTTCCTCACATGTTTGCATATCACATAAAACAATCGAAAACAACTCCTGGGGCAAAAGAGGACTAAGAAATTAGAACATATTTTGAGCTGAATGGAAAATAGAACACATGACTTAAATGAGTGAGTTCTCCCTTGAGTAAAATCAGTAGCCCTGGGTGCTTACGTTAGAAAAGAAAAAAGTTCTCAAACCAACGACATCAGTTAGCTTCCACCTTAAGAAACCAGAAGAGCAAAGAAAAACAAAAGTAAGTAAGACAAAGGAAGTATTTAAAAAGACCAATGTGGAAATGAACAGAATGGAAAACAAGCAAAAACATTAATGAAACCAAACTCTGCTTCTTTGAGAAGTTCCATAATATAAATGAACCTATTCAGGTTGATCAGAGAAAATAAAAACTACCATGTAAGGAATAAAAGAAATAACAGGAGAACAAATTCAACATGTTAAAAAAGACAATAAATGGGCCAGGCGGAGCCCCTGTAATCCCAGCGGCTTGGCTTGGGAGGCTGAAGCTGGAGGATCAGGAGTTCAAAGCCAGCCTCAGCAATGATAAGGCTCTAAGCAACTCAGTGAGACCCTGTCTCTAAATAAAGTATAAAATAGGGCTGGGGGTGTGGCTCAATGGTCCAGGGCTCCTGAGTACAATCCCTGGTGGTGGTGGTAATAGTAGTAGTGATAGACCAACCTGATCTTTTATTAAAATTGGGAGCCATCTTGCCACAAAGCCATGAAAAGATAATTTCGGCTTTACTATAAATTACTGCAAATTCTGAACCTGCTTGGAATGCCTGCCCGTGCCTTGAACTCACCCATGCCTGGCTCTCTGACCAGATAGCAGCCCTCTCTGAAACTTTAGTGACACCTCATAAATATTGGCCTTCCCTGGCCAGACAATGACCCTCTCTGAGGCTCTAATGGTCCTCATAAATTCTGATGTTGGGGCCAGCAAAAAAAAAAAAAAAAGTAAACTACCATTAGTGTGATGCTTGTCAGAGTTCTGTTATCTGTAACCCCCCTTTTGTGTAACTTTCTGGGCTATAAAGCTGGGCTGTAGGAAAGGTGGGGTTGCTGTCTTGTTCCTGCCCTTTTGGGAGGGAGAGGCAGCCCCGCGGGTGGAAATAATAAGCTTGCTTTAATTTGACTTTAATTAGAGTCAGTGGTCTTTTCTTGAGTCCTGGTCTAACAGTAGTAGTAGTAATAAAAATAAACTGTAACTTTGAACAATATAATGTCAATAGATCTGACAGCTTGGATGAAATGGACACACTTCTGCAAGAACATAATTACTTAATCTCTTTCAAGAAGATATTCACGGAGGTGGAGGGAACTCTATCTAATAAAGAAATTTTCATGTTTAAACCTTCTCTAAAGAAAATTCTAGGCCTAGATGGCGTCAGTGAAGATAAAATGTTCAAGAAAAAATATATGACGGATTCTTAGCAATTCTTCTAATTAAAGTCAAATTAAAGCAAGCTTATTATTTCCACCCGCGGGGCTGCCTCTCCCTCCCAAAAGGGCAGGAACAAGACAGCACCCCACCTTTCCTACAGCCCAGCTTTATAGCCCAGAAAGTTACACAAAAGGGGGGTTACAGATAACAGAACTCTGACAAGCATCACACTAATGGTAGTTTACATTTTTTTTTTTTGCTGGCCCCAACATCAGAATTTATGAGGACCATTAGAGCCTCAGAGAGGGCTGCTATCTGGTCAGAGAGTCAGGCATGGGTGAGTTCAAGGCACGGGCAGGCATTCCAAGCAGGTTCAGAATTTGCAGTAATTTTTAGTAAAGCCAAAATAATCTTTTCATGGTTTTGTGGCGAGNGGGGGGGGGGGGACCAATCCTATGAACGACTTGCACTTTGACACACAGGTGTGCAGCTGCGACATCCTTTAGTGAAGAATTAGCTATTCTCACAGGTGAACTGGCCACAGTCAGAGACAGGTTTCAATTTCTTTTCAAATTTCTGCATGGAATCTCTGCGGGAAAACGAGTGCTCCTGACAGGCAGATGCTTTCCGGGGGAGGAATGTCACTTACACAGCTTCTGAGCTTCTGACCACAGCCCCAGAAGCAGGGGCGCGGGCGCTGGCCAGGGAGGAGTGCTTGGGTTTCCATGGCAACGCGTGGCTTTTCATTGTTTTTTTTCATAAGAAAACAGTTCGGAAGTTGGGACTCCGCCACTTTCTAAGCCTCATTTTTGCATAGGAGGAGGAGAAGCTGGGAGGGGCTCTTTGTTTGGAGGGAGTTTTTGTAAAACAGTTCTGGGAGGGACAGAAGCAGCCTCTCGCTAGAGTGCCTGGTGCAGATGGGGAGGTTGCAAAAGCTGGATGGAATCAGACGCCGAATCCGGCCTGGGCTGCGGATCCCTGATCCTGCACCAACCGCGGGAGAGAGAGATTCCCAAGCGGGCACAGCGCTTCTGCCACACGGTTACCCCAGAGGTGTAAGTCGGCGGCCTCGAGCGCGGTCTGTTAGTCAGTCAGCAACACCGTGAAGCCCGCTTCTACAGCTCTGGCTGCCTGTCAGAAGGAAGATCACCGAGAGCAAGAACTTCACGGCGAACCCAAATCCAAATCTACGGCTTTCCTGCAACGCCAGGCCTGGGACAGGCTGATCCAGGGCTACTGTGCCCACTCCGCAGCTTCCCGCGGTGGACTTGCTGCGATCCGACACGCCCCTCGGTCACAGACAGGCCGCAGTTGTCACACGCACTTGTCAAGACAAGCTAAAGGCCAGGGGACCATCTGGAGCCTTGGAGACCTTGTGACTTGCCCACGGAGACGCAGAAACGTGAACGCCACTGGCCCTGGCTCTGTTCTCACTGATGCACCAGCAGATGAAGGGATGCTAGCGACAGTGACTTCCTTCCTGCAGAGCCTGTCTCCCTAAGCCGTTGCCCTTTCATCACCCACCGGAGGAGGGGACAACCCCAGGCCCACGGCCACCTCCCCAGAAAGCTCTGAGCCGTGCTTTCAGAACACGGTGAACTCCTTGGCCATTTTTCTTTTGAAACCACTTGTGACCGTCCTGTCTCTGCCCAAGCCTCCCCAGCCCCTCACTGTATGTCCCTGGCTCTTCTTTGCTGTTCTCTGAGGGGACCCTGTGGGCTGGCCCAGTGAACAGAGATCCAGCATTGAAACAGGCTGTGATCTTAAAACCCAAGACCCTAAAGTGACAGGATGGAGAAGTGTTGGGGTGAGGACAAGACAGTCAGACTGGACCGCAGCTTGGAGCTCCCCTGGGTCAGCCCAGCATTCTGTGATTCTGAAATACTTCTGACTGTATTGGATTTGGGAGTGGCATCTTCTTTTTGGTGACAGCCAGCACATGTGTGCAACTGAGACCTTTTAGAGCTGTAAGAATATTCGTATTTGACTCATAAAATGGAGCTCTCGTGTTTAATGATTTAGAAGTGTACATCACTTAAATGTGATTTAAAAAAATTTAACAGATCATTCCCACTGCATCACTCCAAAGTATTAAAAAAAATCCTCTCCAATTACATTAATATAATTTAAATATAGGGTAAATTACAGAACATTTATACATGTGTACTTATTTGTGAGCATTATTAATAATGAGTATTTGATAAATACATTAGGGACATCACATAAGGTGCCTGGAATACACCCTCCCCCACACAGAGTTTACAGTCCACCTGGAAAAGTAGAATCAGCATATAACACTGAATGATTCCAACTATGTTTCCATAGTGGCCTCTTTCACTTGGCAATGTGCATTTAAGAGTCCTCTGTGACTTTTTGTGGCTTAATAGTCCATTTCTCTTTTATTGCTGATAATACTCCATCGTATCCATTCACCGCAGTTCATGTGCTCCCCTACTGAAGGACATGTTGGTTTCTCATGAAGCACTGGCTCACCTCCCAGATATACCCTCCTGGCTTCTCATTCTTCAGCCTAGCCAACTTGCTTCTTGCCTCTGAGCTCTGATGTCTGCCCACTTCTCTCCTGACAAGTCCTTCTCTTTCCCCCATTAGTGTCCCTGCACATTTCCTCCAAAGTCCATTCTTCAAAGACATTCATTCATTTTTTACTGAAAACTCAGCACAATTTCCAGCACTATGTTCAACCCCAAGGCTGCAAATGCCCAAAGCATACTGTTTGCCCATCCCAGAGACAGAACTTAGAGGACTCAATGGAGAGGTTTGGGACATTTTATTCCTCACACACTCCTAGGCAGGGCAGGCTGGCATGTTATGGAGGGCCACCCCCCACCTACAAGCAGGGCAAGTCTGTGGGCCAGGCTACAGGCCCACTGCACAGCTGGAGTTGCTCAGATGTTTTCTGAGCAAATTCTTTTACTGTACAACCAGAGGCACTCTGCTTTGATTCTCACAAAAGATGGGAGATGGAGAAGTGGCCACTTCCCTGTCCACTTCCTTCATTTCACATTCTGTGGAGTCCTTATCTCACCACATGCTTTCTTTCTTAGGCGCTGATCTATGTTTAACAGAACACCTATGCTAGATGTTGGGGTGATTTAAGGTACAAGACCCAAAAGATCAGCAATCCGCGGAGTTCCATTCCACTTACAAAGATCTTAAAAGCTCAGACATGAACTTTTCAGGTAACAAATAGACTATGATTATGATTGGATCAAATAGTTCCAGAGATTGTGTTTCCAGGCATATACAGTTAAATGCATTATCACTCAGGGCACTGAGCTAGGCATTTTACCTAAGGGGGTTGTCACTGAGGGTGTGCATGCTCCTAAGGTGTGAGGCTAAGGCCATTATTGCTAAAGGAGTTGATGACAAGGGCATTTGTTATCCAAGACCTTATTTTCAGGGTAACTGTTCCTAGGGCACTGTTGCTAAGGGCATTGCTTTGAGGGTCATTGTTACTAGGGGTGTTGATGTAAGGGACAGTGTTTTAAGGTCATTGTCACTAAGGAAATCTTAATATAGGCATTGTTGCTAAAGGATACAGCTGCTGAGGGCATTGAAGGTGGTGTATTTTGGTGAAATTATTGTTCCTAAAGAGATTTTTGCTAAGTACATTCTAAGGACCATCTCTAAGGGCATTGTTAGTAAAGGTGATGTTACTGAGGACCATCAGAGTATTGTTGCTAGGTACCCTGTTGCCAAGTACACTGTTGCTAAGGGTGTTATTCTGAAGGCTTTGTTGCCAAGGGCATTGATGCTAACAGCATTGTTTCTCGGCATCTTTGATGTTATGGTGTTAACTGTGATCCGTATGCTTTGGCTAAATGTAATTGTTGCCATGGGCTGTGGTAACTAAGGTGGTGGAGTGTATATGGGCCACTGTAGCTAAGGGTGATGTTTCCATGGACATGGGTGCTAGCAGTCATTGTGTCTAGGGAAATTATTTCTAAGTGTCATTCTTGGGGGCACTGCTGTTATGGGTGAAACCACTGTTGCAAGGACATTGTTGTAAAGACACCATTGCTATTGGCAGGATTTCTAATGTTGGTGTTGTCACCAACACTGATCCTAAGGTGGTTGTCACTAGAAACCCAGTTTAGGATAGTATCACTATTATTGCTGAGAGACTGTCACATACTGTTGTTAAGGACACTCTCTAAGGGCATCATTTCCAAAGTGGTGTTGGCAAGGGACAGTTTTATTAAAGGCATGGTGACTATAGGAAGTGTTGTTGAGGGATTTTCTTCAAAGGGCATTGTTGATCAGAGGCCTTTAGCTACAGGCATTGCCGATAAAGTCCTTAGTACTAAGGTATTGATGCTGGGGCATCAGAATCAAGGTTTTGTTTTTAAGGGTCATTGTTGCTACAGTTGTTGCTTCTTGTTAGAAATACTGGGTGCCACGAGGAATCAGACATACACTCAAAACTAGCCCAGCAAGGAAAATTTACTTCTACAGAAGGGTGTACTGTTGAACACAGCCAGACAAGCAAGCACATTGGGTGGGCCATCCACCTGTTTTCATCCCCAAAGCAGCACTGCCCCTCCTTGCTCTGATAGGAGGAGCTCAGAGTCAAAATCTAATTTGAAATTGGGGCGGGAAAAGGAAGGACCATAATTATGATTGGATCATTGAGAACACTATATACATTATGATTGGAAAACCAGAGGACAAATGTTGATTCTAGTTGGGGCTTGTGCCATACATAGGTATCAGGCTGGGCATTCTTGCCCATATGTGAACATATGTCATACACGCTGGGAATTCAAAATGGCTCTATTTTAACCATATGGTTTTGTAACTTAAAACGGTTCCACCTAACCACACCCTGTAAAATTTACATTTTAGGTCTCAGTAAACATTCTATTGGGAAACTCAGACTACAGGTTTAACTTTGACAGAAAAGAATACGTTCATCTTACATTCTAAGGGCCAGGAATGCTGGTGCCAATGATCCTGCTGCTAAGGGGATGAACCCTACCAGCAATATTGTGAGAAGATTGTTGCAGAAGGTGTTATTGAGAAAAGTCATTGTTTCATGGGACATTATTGATAAAAATAACTTTTAAAAGAGCATTATTGCTAAGGGCATTGGCTAGAGGGTACTATTGCTAATGATAGGTTACACACAGACATGAGCGGTGAGAACATGAGGTTAAGGGACCAATTCCATAAACAGGGCCCATTATGCTGACCCCCACATGCTTTCTTTTTTAAAAAGCCCTGCCTGGTTTAAGTCAATAGGCTATGTTACATTCTGCTGCAAATAACCTATTATCTGCAGAAGAAATGCAGATAATAACTGCTAATAAGAACCCAACTTAACCTGGAGGAAGAGGGGACTTTTGTGACCCTTACACAGACCTGGTTCCAGAACACAGGGAAATAAGTATAATTCCCCCAAACATAAGAACAGGTTCCAATTAGAACTGGTCAGCATGGGCCAAAGTGACCTAGAGTTGCCCTGGAATTTTATCATGCACAGTTGGGGACTTGAAAGTTTAATGTCACCCTGCTGCTGTCTGCCAAAAGTCAAGAAGCAGATCTGGGCAGGATTCTCTGGAAACTTCCCTGAGACCTTCAATAAAACTGAAGGACAGGAAGGGCACACCATCCTTCTCTTCTCTGAAAAGACCCATTCTCTCCCTTGAAAGTGTCCCCCTTTCCCTTTTCCTATTTATTCTAAGTAATCTCATACCTAATTCTCTGAGTGACATGTCTGAAATTTTTCTGGCACAATCACAAAAAGCAGTGAAGAAGGACCGTTGGCTAAGAAAATCGGTGTTAGCACTAGCAGGATGAGGCTTAGGATGTTTTTACTTAGGGCGTTGTTAAAGGTGTTGTCTCTAAGGTTTATTATTTAGGGCAGTTTTCTAATGGCCCTGATGTCAAGGGTGTGACTCCAAGACCCTTGTGGCTGAGTTCACTGATATCAAGTATCTGTTGCCAGGACATTATTACTGCACATTACCAGCAACATCACCATGGGTGCATCTTGTCAAGTGGTTGACACTAAGGCTGTTTTGACTAACATGCTGCTGGCATGGGTGCTGTGGCTAAGAATGTCCTTTTTCACTAAGGATATTGCCACCAAAGGCTTTATTTCTAAGTTTGTTGTTGATTTGGCATGGTGTTAGAGTCATTCTTTCTAGAAGTTTTTGCTACGACATACTGTCCAAAGGACCACAGTTTCAAAAGGCATGGTTTGGACATTTCCAAAGGATCAAGGCAATTTGTGGAGCTAAATGGCACAGCCTTGTTGCCAAGGGCATTGTTGATATGAGAATTCTGATGGTGAAGGTCAATGTTGCAACTGGCACAATCCCAGGGGCCTTGTTGCTACAGGCAACACATTCAGGCTGTTGTTCCTCAGAGCTCTGTCAGTCAGGCCCGTTGTTCCTAAGCACCAACGATGCTAAGAGTACGGTTAAGAGTGATGTTTCTATGAATATTAACCCTGGGGCCATTGTTTCTCAGGGCTGCTTTTATCAAGGGTTCTATTCAAAGGAGGATTTCTAGGAGGACATTATTGGTAAAGTGTTTACTATTTGTCACTGTTATTAAGGGTGTTGAGGCCAAGGGCTACGGTTGCTAAGTATTACTATTACTGAAGGAACCACTGAGTCCTGATGTCAGTGTTGTTGATGAGGACATTTTTGTGACTGACACTTTTAGCCCACTCAGTCTCTTGGTTAAGAGAATCAGTGCTCTATCTATTCAATGTCTTTTCACTTAAAATATGCACAGGGTCAAGTGAGGACACTGACAAATAGATTTTCATATTTCTGGGAAAGAGAGGAAAAATAACACCTCATAAAATATCTAAAGAAGAAAAAATTCATTCGGAGGAGTGCTTTCCTAACAGCCAAGTCTTAGAAAGCTTCAATCATCCAGGCAGGGTGGTGGGGGTATGGTGAGGGACAAATAGCTCATAGCAAAACAGGGACCCCATAATCATGCTTAGCATTCATAGCCATGTTTGTTTATGGGTGTGTGTGCACATGTCAAAGGGGAGAGAAGGGATCATTTAATTTAGTATAAACAAACCTGATAAGTAATTTATAAAGAAAGTGACTGTTCAATTTTAAAATATTAATAATAAATTGTGGGCAAGGTAGAGGGAACTGTGACCATCCACAGAGCAGGCCCAGCGGCCTGCTGAGGGGCAGAGCCGCCCCCCACCCCCAGCGCCCGCCAGGTAGGCGGAACGGTGACCACCGGCAGAAAAGGCCCAGTGGCCCACGGCTGAACAGAGCTTCCAATCACTCCTGCAAGGTAGGCGGGCCTGCGACCCACCAGCAGAAGAGGAGCAGCGGCCTGCTGAGAGGCAGAGCCGCCCCCTCCCCCTGCGCTGGCAAGGTAGAGGAAACTGTGACCATCCACAGAGCAGGCCCAG
>NW_025999930.1:2029535-2050215 GCF_001458135.2 Marmota marmota marmota | reverse complement strand
TGGAGGATGGGAAAGGCAGCGGAGCACAACAGACACTAGGATGGCAATTTGTAAATCAATGGATGTGTAACTGATGTGATTCTGCAATCTGTGTATGGGGTGAAGGTGGGAGTTCATAACCCACTTGAATCAAAGTGTGGAATATGATATGTCAAGAAATTTGTAATGTTTTGAACAACCCACAATAAAAAATTTAAAAAAAAAATAAAAATAAAAAATAATAATAATAAATTGTTCAATAGCAACATGAAATTCTGTGAACACAGGGGTCAATTTGATCAAAGATTAAAAAACATTTGGAGTGCTGGGACTGTGACTCAGAGGTAGAGAGCTCACCTAGCACATGCGAGGCCCTGGGTTTGATCCTCAGCACCACATTAAAAAAAATAAATAAAACAAAGGGTCCAACTACAACTAAAAAATAAATATTAAAAAAAGAAACATTTGGAGCCTCCACTCAATAAAGTAAAAAATTTAACCTACCCTGGAGGATGGAGATGAATACAATGGTTTAACCATTTTAAAGGTGAGTTTTTCATGATGCAGAGAAGGAAAAGCAAATAGATGGAGACATACTACACACATCAACAGACAGAGCCAAAATCACTAAAGATGTCAATTCTATCCAAATGGCCAGTATGATTCCAGCCAAAACCTCAATGAGATTTCCTGAGAACCTTCATGAACTGATGTACAATGTATATGAAAAACAAAGCCTCCCCTACCCCACACCAAACAAAATCACAGAGACACTTTTTGTGCAATGATATAAGGGAACTTACGAACTGGCTCTTAAACCTTATGATGAAGACAAATTACTTAAGGCAGTTTTGCAGTGTCAGGTAGAGACAAACCCTCTGTAATGGTTCATTTGAATTGTGAACTTGACTGGATTAAGAGATGCCAAGGTTTAAGAAGATTTTGTGTGTGGCAATGAGGGTGTGCTGAGGAATGGTTGGCATGTGGGATAGCCAACTGAAATGAAGACCCTCCCTAAGTATGGGCAGCACTGACCAATAGGATGGTGGCTTGCATGAAATATAAATTGGAAGAACAGCCATAGATACAAGCTTGATTCTTCTTGAAGGGGTTCTTGATTGCTTCTGTGATCATCTGAGGATATTGGATTCTGGCTTCTTTATTCTTCCACAGCGGACTCTGCCAGTGATTCTCCAGAAGCCTTTGGTCTCAGACTAGGAGAATACCATTGATCTCTCTTGTTCTGGGGCTTCAACCTCTTGGACCGCTCTGGTTCCTCCAGCTCTCCAGTCTGCAGATGGCCACTGTGGAGTATCCAGCTTCTGGTCATAAGCCAACCTAGTAAGTCCCCCTTTTATAATTGTACTTCCTCTTGATTCTGTTCCTCTAACGAACCTTGACTAATACACCATCTAATGAAACTGAAGAGGGAAATGGGAATGGATACCTCTGAGACAGGTGACATGACTAAAATAGCTAAACCATTCAGATATCCACATGGAAACACTGCGGATCTTCATCCATCATAAAAATAAATCCATCTCGGTGGGATTAAAGACTTCCACGTGCAGCACAAACATTTCAGTCATCTTGCAAAAGGAATAAGATAATTTACTCAGGAATACAAGGAAACGCTGTAGGAAAAGGAATAGAGCCAGCACAATTCAAGGTTCAAGTAAAATTTGCATTATCAGGGCTGGGGTTGTGGCTCAGCAGTGGAGCACTGGCCTCGCACATTTGAGACCCTGGGTTCGATCCTCAGCGCCACATAAAAATAAATAAGTGAAATAAAGGTATTGTGTCCAACCACAACTAAAAAATAAATATTAAAAAAAAATGCATTATCAGTTTTACTCCAGGTCTTAAAGAAGATTTCTGAGGATTTCTGTCACAAGCCCATCAATCTCCCTGCATAGTTTCATAGCTTAAGATCCTTAATAGTCACAGGAAGAGGCTGTTAAATCTAAGCTGTCTTTAGATTATCTATGCATTTTGGAGAATGCATCAGTATTTAAGAGGCCACCTCATGTGTTCCTCAATCTCTTAATCTGTGCTAGGGGGAATCCGCAACTCCCCCATGGTCCTGTGTGGTAGGCCAGGTACTGCCTTGGAGGAAGAAGCAGCTGGCAAAGTGCTCAGACCTGCAGGGTTTCGTGCTCCACGGGTCGTTCTTCCTACAGCACTGTCCTGCCGCTGCAGTCAAGGTTAGTGTTCCTGGTTCACTTCTGAAACCAAAGAACAAAAGAAAAGGGAAGGAAAGGCAATCGTTGTTCCACAGAAATTAAAAAGAGAAATTGTTTTTAAGAAGAATGACCTTTCATTTTATTTCTTCAGTTCAGCTGAACTCAACAGATCTTAGGGCCAATGTTGCTAATACAGGTGTGACTGCCACCCTCCCCTGTCTGTGCATGAAGCATTGGAAAAGGAATTAACAAAGGGAGTTCAGTGAGCATGGTCAGGTCAGTCTCGTTGCCAAAGAGAAGGGAGTGGAACTGGTTGCAATAACCATATTCAAGGAGTGCAGTGTGATAATACCTGACATGTGTATAAACATCAGAGCCATGCTAAATATTAAGATTTTAAAAGTTTCCATCAGCCCAAAATATTCCCATTGCCCCTTGTCAATCCATTTCTTCCTCTGCTTCCCACTGAACCAGATAATCTGTGATCTGCTTTTGGTCACTATAGATCAGTTTGCTTTCTCTGGTATTCTATATAAATGACATCAGTATGTACTCTAGTGTGGCTGGTTTCTCTCACTGTTATTTTTTAGGATTTATTTTGCTGTAATCTGTATCTTGGTCTCACCCATACTGAAGTATTACAAATTTTATATTATACGACAATTATACATTCACCATTTGCCTTGGTTCCAGGTTTTGCTTTTAGAAATAAAGTGGCTGTAAACATTGAAGTACACCTCTCTGTATATAAGCTCTGCTTTCTCTTGGGTAAATATCTAGGAATAGAATTTCTGGAACAAATGGCAGACATGTTTATCTTTTTGAAAAACTGCCAAGGTATTTTCCAAAGTGGCTATACACTACCATTTTAAATAGTCACCAATAATGTATGGGAATTCCACTTCCTGTACAACTTTGTCAACACAACATACAGTCATTCATTTTTAATTCTTGACATTCAGATGGGTGTGTGGTGATGGCCAGGTGCTTTGGGCTTGGATTTCCATAATGGCTACTAACATTCACATGCATTTTTCACATTCTTATTTGTTATGTATAAAACTTTGGTGATGCAAATTTAAATGGGGATGTTTGTTTTATTATTTACTTTGAGGATCTTTTATATATTCTGAATACAAGTTCTTCATCAGACAAAAACTTTGCAACTGTAATCTATAGTATAATTCAAATGATACTATAGAGCTACAGTAACAAAAACAGCATGGTACTGGCATTAAAAACAAACATGTAGACCAATGGAATGGAACAGAAGACAGAGATAAACCCACACAGAAATTATGCAATGCTAGAAGAAAACAGTGTCAAAACTCCAACACACAGGTGCAGATGTAGACTTCCTTAATAAGATTCCTAAAGCTCAGGAAATAAACCAAGAATTAATAAATGGATGGTATCAAATTAAAAGCTTCTGCACAGGAAAAATAAAAATTAAGAGTGTGAAGAGAGGGGCTGGGGATGTGGCTCAAGCGGTAGCACGCTCGCCTGGCATGTGCCGGGCGCTGGGTTCGATCCTCAGCACCACATAAAAATAAAGATGTTGTGTCCACCGAAAACTAAAAAATAAATATTTAAAAAATTCTCTCTCTCTCTCTCTCTCTCTCTCTCTCTCTTAAAAAAAAAAGAGTGTGAAGAGAGAGCCTACAGAATGGGAGAATATCTTTGAAAGCTACTCTGGGACACAGGATTAATATCCAGAATATATAAACAACTCAAAAAAAAAAAAAAAAACTTAACACCAAAAAAATCCCAAATAACTCAATCAATAAACAGACAAATGAACTAAAAAGATATTTTTCAAAAGAAATACAAGTGGCCAATAAGTATATGAAAAAGTATTCCACATCTTTAGCAATCAGGAAAACGAAAATCAAAACTACACTGGCATTTCATCTCGCCTCAGTTTAAATGGCACCCATTAAGAATACAAAAAAAATGAGCCTGGTATGGTGGCACATGCCTGTGATCCCAGGGACTCAGGAAACTGAGACAGGAGGACTGCAAATTCAAGGCCAGCTTCAGCAATTTAGCAAGGCCCTAAGCAACTTAGTGAGACCCTGTCTCAAAAATTAAAAATAAAAATGTCTGGGAATGTGGCTCAGTGGTTAAGTGTTCATGGGTTCAATTCCCAGTACCAAAAAAAAAAAAAAAAAAACAAAAAGAAAGAAAGGAAGGAAAGATGAAAGAGACACCTCAGTGTTTTTCTGTTACTGTTGTAAATTTCATTTTTTAAAAAATTCAATTTCTGTTTATTACCAGTGTATAGGAAGAAACTTGGTATAGTCATATTTTGGATCTCAACATTGCTTAACTTACCAGTACAGTAGCATTATCAGCTCTTTAGTTAACAATAACTTTCAGGGGGAATGAGGGCCAGCGTCTCTTTGTGGAGCCCTTGCTGCCCAGGGGAATCCAAGCTACCCTAATGATCCATATCTCAATGCTGGATCATATAGTAGCTTTTTTTCATATTGTAGCTTTTTTTTTTCATTTTTTGAAGAACCTCAACATTGCCTTCCATAGTGGTTGCACAATCTTTAATTCCTACTAATATGTACAAGGGGGGCCCATTTCTCCACATCCTCGCGTGTGTGTGTGTGTGTGTGTGTATACCCATGCATGCAAGCATATGTGCATGATAAAAACACTTAACACAGATGTACTTATTACTTGATTGTGGTGAAGGTATCATAGGTTGTGTGTGTATGACCAAACTCATATTGCATATATTGAATATACACAGACATTTTGGTATGTCAATTACTCAATAGAATTGTTTATAAAAAACCAATTAAAATATATCATATTAGCAAAATAAAAGGAAATCAAGGTATCATACACTCAATTTACACAGAAAAGTATCTGATTAAATCCACCGTCCATAAAACCTAAATAAAAAATTGCTTAACGCCCTAAATAAAAAGTTAAAAAGAGCTTCTCCCACCCATTAACCTTCATGTGTGGAATAGCACGTCCTGGTGAAAGGAGAATGCTCTCCATATAAGACTGGGAACAGGGCAGACTATTCCCTTTCATGCTATGCAACACTGTCCTGGAAATTTTGCTAAAGAAATAAGGCAGAAAAATGAGGGAAAGGGCTCCAGACTGCAAGGAAAGAGAAAAATCACCTTCTCATGCACAGATGTAATCCTGGATATAAAATAAACCTTGAGGAATTCATAAAAACCACTCAAAGTAATAAATGAGTTGAGCAGTGCCGCAGGGTGTGAGCTCCAGAGGCAGCCATCAATCACTTGCATATGCCAGCAAGCAGCAGCCTGAAATGCAATTAAGAAAACAAGGCATGCAAGATCGCATCAAAAAGAATTAAAACTCTGGGAAGAATGTAAGAAAATGGTACTCTGAGATTAAGCTGAAAACCACAAAGTATGACAAGACAAAAACAAGTTTTAAAATGAAATAATGATTTTAGTAAGAATTTGTTAAAAAGAAATGTAAATTGCCAATAAGTATGTAAAATATGCTTAACATTAGTGATTAGGGAAATGCAAATTAAAACCCCCAAGTGGTGCCAATTCCCAGTAGGTGGGCTTTAATCCATTAAAAGTGAGTTTCACAGGGTCATGGAGAAGGTGGACCCTCACACACAGGGCTGGTGGCTCTGAAAACATCCCCTCTGAGAAACCACTCCCAGCTTCTCAAAATGCTTCACAGGGCCATGCTGTCCTGACCCAGCAGCTCCACAACCCACTACGTGCCTAGATGATAAGGAAACCCCAGTGCAGAGAGACCCCCTGCCATAGCGTTTGTGACCCCAAGGAGGATGACCACCTACACATCCAGGACTGAGTGTAAAGAAATCAACATGTGCTGTATCTTTGTAATGGAATACCATTTGGCAATCAAAATGAATTAATTAGTAACATGATGGTGCGACAGGAGCAAAACCAAATTTAAAAAAAAAAAAAAAAACACTAATAGAAATAAACCAAGCAAAGAGAAACAGAACAGCATGATTCCAATCAAAAGACAAATCAGTGAGACAGGGTTTAGGTTAATGTCCATCTTGGACTTCAGGGGAATGGGAGTGACCTTAAGGAGCATGAAATTTTTATGGGGTTAATGGAAATGTGCTTCAAGGAGCCTGCGATTATAATCACATAACCGCACCAACATGCTGCAAGCACAGAATGTCCAAAAGCTTGTGGTCGCTACAGTCCAGGGGGTTGTCCTCAGTTGGCAGCCTCAGGGGGCCCCTGATGTCAAAGAAATATCTCCCTGATGTCCAGGGTAAAGCAGCCTCCTCCAGCTGAGTGCACCCCCAACCCCAGAGTGTACCCTGCCACCTTCTCCCCCTGCTTGGCCCACCCAGCCCTGGCTCACTGCCCACAGTGCCCGCTGGCTCCTCTTTGTCCAGGGCTGGTTTGGAGCAGCAGAGGGAGGTGGACTGAACCAAGAGTGCCAGGGACGCAGAGTCTGAGCATCAGCACTGGGCGCAGAGCCGGCTAGCCTTTGCTGGCTTCTCCCCAGCACCCAGTCAGGTGCAGCACCTAGAGCTCCTAGGCTCAACAGGTGACACTGGGGCACCTGGACCATGGGGGCTGCCAAGCACCCTCTCTGTCTCCACCTGGGGTCTATGAAGTGAAGCAGTAGCGAATTGAAAATGTGCATTACAAAAATTCAAAGTGGACCCTTATGATACAGCATACATAACAATCAACTCAAAGGGGATTAAAGACCTACATAAAAGACCCGCAACTAAAACACTCCTTGAAGACAGTATAGGGGGAATTCCATGACACTCGTAGTGGTAATGATTCCGGGGATAAGACACTAAAAAGACAGCAAAATGAATAAATGGGACTATAGCATACCAAAAGTTTTCAGTACAGGATAAAAAAAAAGGGGGGGGGGCGGATAAAAAAGAAGGAAGCGAAAGAAAACCACGGAATAGGAGACATGAAAGAAGAGATTCTCAAACCATATGTTCAATAAAGGAGTAATATCCAAAATACAAAAACAATATGCAGAATAGCAAAACCAATCCAAAAAACATAATTAAGAATATGGCAAATTCAACAGCAATTTATTTTCTCCAAAACAGACACACAAATGGTCATAAGGTCTATGGCATTCAACATCAATAATCATAAATGAATTATACATATATAGTGGGATAGATAGCTCCTACCTGTTAGAAGGGCCATTACCAAAATGTTTTAAAAAAATAAGTGTTGGACAGTGTGTGGAGAACAAGAAACACTGATAATTTGTTGGAGGGAATGTAAGTTGGTACAGCCATTATGGAGAACAATGTGGGGGTTCCTCAAAGGAAATTTAAAACAACTGCTATGATGAGCAAGCAATACTTCTAAGAGTACCTTCAAAGAAATCAAGATCACTCTCTGAAAGAGACACAGGCACTCCATATGTTCACTACAGCATCTTTCACAGTAGAAAGACACAGAAACAACCTGAGTGTCTTCCAGAGATGAATAAAGAAAATATCACACACACACACACACACACACACACACACACACACTCTCTCTCTCTCTCTCTCTCTCTCTCTCTCTGAAATACCTGAATCCAAAATAATGGATCTGGAGACCATTCTGATAAATTAAATAAGCCAAAGAAAGATAAGTACTCTATGATCTCACTTAGATATGTGTGTTCGTCGGCTTTTCTTCACTGTGATCAAAATACCTCACAAGAACAACTAAAAGTAGAAAAGATAACTTTGGCTCACAGTTTCAGAGCCATAGAAAGCCCATTGCTTGGAGGCCCGAGGTGAGGCAGAACATCATGGCGGAAGAAAGCTGCTCAGCCCATGGCAGCCAGGAAGCAGACAGAGAGAGAGAGTGCCAGGGACAAGTTGTAGCCCCCACGGGCACACCCCTAGTGACCTCCTTCCTCTATCCATGTCCCACCTGTCTACAGTTTCCACCACCTCCCAGCAGCCCCTTCAGCTACCAGTGGATTAACCCACTGATGAGGTTAGAGCCCAAAATGATCCAATCGCTTTCCAAAAGCATGTTCTCTGCAAGCCTTCAACACAGAAGCTTTGGGGGGACATTCTAAATCCAAACTGTAATGGTACAGAACCTAAAAAAGTCAAACTTAGAGATGTGGAGAGTTCAATGGTGTTTATCAGGGGCAGAGTGTGGAGAAAATAGGGAGATACTAGTCAAAGGCACATATTTGTAACATGAGTAAGTTCTGAAGACCTAATGTAGAGTTGGTGGCTACATTTAGAAAGTAATTGTTATTAGAAAAGCATAGATCTTGAGTATCTCACCAAAGAAAAAAGGTAACTATGAGGCAATGACCGTTAGCTAACTTGATTGTAATATTCATTTCAGAAAATATATATGTATATATATGTATATATAAATCACCATGTTGTACACCTTGAATATGCACAGTAAAGTTGAAAAAATAAAGCCAGATCCTATGTTAAAAGATGTTAAAGATGGAGGTTCCTCAAAAGTGTAGGCATGGAATCATCGTATGACCCAGCTATACCATGCCTCAGTGTGTACCCTAAAGAATTAAAGTCAATATACTGCATACCCATGATCACAGCAACTCAATCCACAATAACCAAACCATGGAACCTGCCTAGGTGTCCATCAACGGATGAATGGATTTTTTTAAAATGTGCTATATGGAGATTTATTCAGCCATAAAGAAGAATGAAATTATGTCATTTGCAAGAAAGTGAATGGAACTAGAGACCATTGTGATATGAGAAATAAGCCAAACCAGGTCAAGAGTCAGAGGTTTTCTCTCTCATGTGCCAGGTAGAAAAGGAAAAGAAAGTTGGGGGGAATCTCATGAAAATCAAAGGAAGATGAGTAGAAGAATAGAGGAAAAGGACCAGGGGAGTGGGAGGAGAGGGGAGGGGGAGAAGGTGCTGGGGAGTGGTCTTGGCCAAATTACACAGTTACATTGTGTGCATGTACAAATACATCACAACAAATCCATCTTGTTCAACTGTAATGCACCAATAAAAAACAGTGATTACATTAAAAAGATGTTAAAGATACATTTGGGAAACTAGGTTTATATCTTGGGGAAAGGGAAACGTTCATGGTACATATTTTTAAATATCAGCCTGACAGCTTAAGTTCCAAAACCTCTTGTATTTTATTTATTTTTTTAAAAATATTTATTTATTTATTTATTTATTTATTTATTTTACAATGATCTTGACAATTCATACATTTGAATCAAATGGGGTATAATTTCTCATTTTTCTGATTGTACAGGTTTCAGAATCACATTGGTCATACAGTCACCTATGTGCATACAGCAATAATAATGTCTATTTTATTCTGCTGCCCTTCCTATCCCCCCTTCCCCTCCCCTCCCCTCCCATCACTTCTCTCTACCCAATCTAATGTGACACACTTTTTCTTTTTCTCCTCACAACATCATACATGTATTCTGTATAACGATGAGGGTCTCCTTCCATCTTCCGTGCAATTCCCCTTCTCCCTCCTTTTCCCTCCCACCTCTCTTCCCTATTTAGTGGTAATCTTCTTCTCATGCTCTTCCTCTCTATCCCATTTTGAGTCACCCCGCTTATATCAGAGAAGACATTTGGCATTTGCAAAACCTCTTGTATTTTAAAAGTTAAAAGGTAGGCCGCAGCCTGTTGTTAAAATGTGCCAGAGCTGTTTATAATATCCAAACACCAAGTTCAAAACTTCCTCCAAGAATTGAAAATAAAATAAAAAATATCCAGTGACTTTATCAATGGATTTTTATTTGAAAAGAACTATGATACTTAAAATGAATCTAATGATATGAGGACGCAGGCCAGCTTCACAGGTGTGAACAGCGCAGTTGCACTGGGTCCCCTGCTCAGGAGAGGGTCCTAGGCTTTGAGTTTAATTACCTGTAGTTCCTGTCTCGAAATCCTGACTAAATTAAACATGGATTTGTGTCTTGTAAGTGAAGTCTGATAGGGAAATGTAGCGTGTGCCAAGACGCCTGGAGCTGCAGCATGCACAGTTTGACCTCCCCCACCTCCTTGGATGGATCTGATGCTGATTTGCTTTTTAACCCAAATTCCAAAGTGGGATGTCTTTTCAACCACATGGTAGACACAGCTCTGAAAACACAGTTCCCACCCTCTGTTGCATTTACATGCACCTGACACACACCGAAAACATATTCAAGGTTTTAAACATATATTTTAGGAGGAGAAAAAAAGGTGTTGAGGCATCCAAACTCCACATATTAGAAACATCTGCAACCAAACCCACAGAGAGCAATGTCAGTAATGCACAGACTGTTGGATTAGTTCTACCACCATCAGGAACAACCCAGTTGACCTGTAATGGATCATCAGCACCATGGTCCTGGTATTCCAATGGGTTGGAAGTGAAGACCAAGCAAGGACTAAAGATTTTTTTTAAATGAGAGTTATGTCATTATAAAAGCCACAGTTATGAACCTTAGCTAAAAACAGAAGGGAGAATGGAAGACATTCCTCTGAAACTACTCAAGCATGGGAACACAGCCTATAGGAAAAGCAGCAGTGGAGTTCAGTGGTGTCTAGCCAACAGTGCTCTTGGGGTACCAGGAATGGGAGAATATTTTAGTCAGCTTTTTCGCTGCTGTAACCAAAAGACCTGACAAGCACAATTAGAGGAGGAAAAGTTTATTTGAGGGCTTACAGTTTCAGAGGTCTCAATCCATAGACAGCCGGCTCCATTCCTCCAGGCTTGAGGTGAGGCTGAACCTCATGGAGGAAGAGTGTGGCAAAAGGAAGTGGCTCACATGATGATCAGAGAGCGAGAGACTCTACTGCCAGATATAAAATGTATAACCCCAAAACATGCCCCCAGGAACCCACCTCCTCCAGCCACACCCTGCCTACCTACAGTCACCACCAAGTTAATCCCTATTGGGGGATTATTTCAGTGACTGGGTTAAGGCTCTCATAACCTGATCACTTCTCCTCTAAACCTTCTTGCATTGTCTCACACAGGAGCTTTTGGGGGACATATACCTAAACAATAACAGAGAACCTTCAAGGCCAACTCAGACAAATTAGTTCAGGAAGTCAGAAGAATCCTTATGACTGAGGACTCATAAAAGGCCAGAAGGAGGTACCTCCAGAGTAGAGAGTATAGGTTTATTTTTTGCAGCTCCTCTCCATAAGCACACCCATAAACCCCAAAATAACACAAGAAGGACTCAGGGGAGAACCCTGAAATGCAGTAAGACTAAACATAGGATCAAGGGATCTTAGACCCTCCACCCAACAGGAGGAGGAGATCCACCTGGTGTTCTGCCCACCTGCCAACAGACTCCCTAGTTCTGCTGACAACAAAAGGTGAACCTCCCGTGACCAGCATGAAGGGAGGGGGTAGCCTAGAGTCTTGGGGACAGTTAGTAGCCAGTGAAACCACTCTTTCTCCCCACCAGGCCTGAGACTTCTCCTCCCACCTACAGAAGCTGAGGCAGCCAGGCCGCACCTGTAAGAGGGCACCTGGCACAACCAGCCGCCTTTACAGGATGATATGCCTGCAAAATACTCCACAGTTGTTTCATCCTGAGTCCAGAGCTCTAAGAGGAGGGTGTCAAAGGCCTGTGGTCATGATCCCACCACCTCCCCATGGTGATGTTTTCAAAAACTTTGCTAATAAGACCCACGAGTCATGAGCTATCAGGGAGGATGGAGAAGCTCTCAGACTGAAATAAGTTGTAGATAAGGCAAACTTGCTTCTGCAACAGCCGTGCCCGTGAAGCATGCCTTCCAGCTGCTGTTGCTCCCTGTTCTGGGCTTCTGGCGGGCACTGTGGACACCATTTGTGAAGTAGCGCAGCCCAGTATGCAGGTGCAGAGGAACCAGGCCTGGGCAAAGAGACAATGGCTAGAGCGGGCGTAAGCAGCCCATTGATAGGCAGTGCATTCAAAGGAGGTCTCCCAGAAGGATCATTCTGATTGGATAAGAGGAAACCTGTAGACCAACTCTGATTGGATACTTTTTCCTATGAGCACCAATCAGAAAACAAAGGGTGAAGCATCCTCTACCAAAAGTACCTTCAACAGATCTCCACCTACAGCACCTGTGTCCATGTAGTTAATTCTGATGGATTTTTTTCAGAACTTTTTTCTAAGTTGTGACTCAGCACAATGCATATAAATACAAGCATGTATAAAATATCAAAATACTGAAGCTACATTAGCCTTAGGAGGTAACATGAACTCAAAGATTACTCCAAATCATTTTGTTTTATTGTGGTCTGTCTTGTATTCCATCAATACCTCTCCCTTTCCCCCCCTTCCCTCTTCTCCTTCTATGTCCTCTTCTCTCTTCTTTCTCTGGAACACTAAGGGGTGATACTGATTGAACAAAACATGGGGGTGCTGGATGGGATCCATCAGAGCACCTCCCCCTGCCCTGTCCGTGAGCTCTGCGGATAAAGAAGGTGTCCCTCCCCCAGGAATCAGCATTGGTCCAAACATCAGATGCACTGCAGATACCTAAAAACAGTTCTATTCAAGTTCTGTAACCAAAGATAACATTTACCTATTGACACTCCCGAGCTCCTATTAGATTTAAAATGTTAAGATGTTTCATGCAAAATTGGAAGTTGTTGCACCTAGAGTTTCTGATAAACATAGAAAAATCTGGAAGATTTGTATACAATCTGTAAAACTGATTTGTATGTTATTAACTTTAAATATGGCACCTTCATTATTTTTCTCTTCATATGTTAGTGATACTACAATTCCTACAAAATTAACGATGCGCTATCTTACGCTTACTTTGAAGTACCACCGGAATAATTGGAGTTCACAGTGGAAAATGAACAGCACAACAAGCAAGTCGCTGAAGGCTTGTGGTGATACCTTGTGATAGGTTTTACCTAATTATCCCTGCCTTGTTAATATTTCATACTTCCATAACTTTGAAATAAATCATTTAATAATCTTATGAAAACTTCACGTGCTGCACATGGGCCGTGCTGCGTGATCGGGTCCGCTGGTACTTTCAGGGGTCCAGTCCGGGGCGTGGGTGGGATGACGGCTTGTGACTGAGGACCGCGCAGCTGGGGAGTGGGCAATGGGCGGTGTCTGAGAATTGAGAGCCGGAGGTGGAAAAGCACCTGCCGGTGTGGACAGCGAAACCATCAATACACTGTGTCAGTGTCATCGTCTGAGTCTTGTTTATTCAGGGACATTTGTCACCCCCACACCCGATGGCACCACGGCACAGTCCCGACAGCCTGGGGGCCAAAGCCTCCTTCATAAATCATCTGGTGACTTCACTCTGTGGCTGGGAAACCAGCCCGGTGATTCCTGTCCATGAATATAACTTCTGTTTCCTTTTGAGCCTGTGACCACCGCAAACATTTTCCTGAGGTCTCTGTGTCCTTGCTTCCTTCTCTGCCTTTAATGTCCATCAAAATGGACACGCAATAGGTTTGGTTTTTCAAAGCTTGTGACATGGGTTTCTGAAAGTGACACATAACCTCGCTAACTTTTTGCCATGTTTATTTTGAAAGTGTTTGTTTGCATATCAGTGACAGACATAATGCCCCATGAATTTCCTGGGGAAATAGCTTCCTCAGCTGGAGAGCAGCACTGTGTCCAGCTCCTTTGCCTCCACTCTGCAGCCTGACCCTCTTCCAAAGTCGCTCAGGCCAGCCCTCTCCCACCGCCCCCTTCAGTGAAGTTGTTTCCTGTGTTTGTAACCTGGGAAGATTCTTTTGTCCCATGCTACATTCCATCCCAGAGTCCCTAGACATCCTGAATGATCTCTCATTTGCATCCATTAAAGTTCTTTGGGTTTGGAAAAAATGCATAGTGTTGTAAAGAATAGTTCACCACCCTCAAATCCTCAGCGCTTCCTCTATTCAACTTTCTTTCTTCCCTAAACCTCTAACAACCACCTGTCTGGCACTGGTATGGCTTTGCCTCTTTATTTAGAACATGCATTTAGATTCTTCCATTTCTATGTGGTTTGACAGCTCATTCTTTATCACTAGACAGATGCCCCACAGTTTATCAATTTATCTATTAACTTTATAAATTAACTTTACTACTTGTTCACTATAAACAAAGCTGCTATCAACATTCACATAGATGTTTGGGTGGACTTGGACATCTTCCTATCAGTTTGAAAACTACTTAGGAGTGTGATGGTTGGATCATGTTAATATTTGTTTGGCTCCTTAAGAAGCTGCCCAACTAGCTTTCAAAGTGGCCATACTATTCTGCATTTAGGTGTGTAGCCATTCCATAGGGTGCAATGCCGTCTCTATGCTTTCATGTCTAATTCCCTGTGGGACGTGGTGTTGAGCTTCTTTTCAAACGCTCATGTGCCTCCGGGTATCATGGATGATGAAATGCCTGATCATATTCCACCAGCTCAGTGGGTTCTTGTGCTCTCTATCAGAACAATCAGATAAAGGCACCACTGGACAACAATAAGACTCTTTGCTGAGGGCTTCTACCCAAGCAAGAAGGAAGACTCAGCACTGAACGGGGGGCCTCAGGCTGGCTCAGACAAAGGCTTGCAGCTTGTGGGGCATCTCGCAGGAGGTAGGCCAGTCTCCACATCATACCTGGAGGTGGGGTTTTAGCTGTGCCATCCCTCCTTTTCTTCAAGCCTCCTCATAATCCATGTCTCAGAGCCACCTTAGGTGCCCACCTTAGAGTTGCTCTTTAGTAACTGTGGGTGACTGTTCTGTGTCTGCACTTGCCCCTAGCTGCCTGAAATCTGCTCTGTTTCAACATGAAAGTCCCTAATATTATTTCAGAACAGAGCACACATTGTCCTGCCTCAGCAGGTTCGATTTTAATGACCTTGTCTTGTCTGGCTCTGGCTTTTGGTATCTCTGCTGATCACAGAGTCTAGAAGGTTGAGTGACTTCTCAGGCCCCTGGTGCATTAGCTGCATTTTATAGCCTCAAGGCTCGCCTCCTTTCTAACTCCAAATTTTCTGGTACCCCTGTTAACCACAGAAGACTGAGAACTAGCTTGCCTGTTTTGTTACCCCCAGAGAGATTTTATTCCTTTAACTTTAAGGGAGTCTGTTTTTGTTTTATTTTTTATTCTAATTTGTTATATATGACAGCAGAATGCATTACAGTTCATATTACACATATAGAGCACAATTTCTCATGTCTCTGGTTGTATACAAAGTATATTCACAACATTCCTGTCTTCATACATGTACTTTGGGTAATGATATCCATCTCATTCCACCGTCTTTCCTGCCCACCCATGCCCTCTCCCTTCCCCTTCCACCCCTTTGCCCTATCTAGAGTTCATCTAATCAAGGGAGCCTGTTTTTCATGGTGGGGGGTTGGCAATCTCTGTCCCAGTGTCATTTGCCCATTTTTATTTGGGATGTTGATTTTTTTTGTAGTTGTGTTTCACCAGTTCTTTGTATATTATAGATATAAGTCCTTCATCTGACGGGGGATGTCCCCACACTTTCTCCTGGACAAGATTCTCTCCATTTTTTCTGTAATATGTCTTTTACAAGAAAAAGTTATCCTTTCTAACAGAGTATGATGTCGAGGGCCATTCATGGGCTGTGGGGACCACATGGCACGTCACAGCCTAATGAATAGGAGAATGTGGTGTCTGGGAACTTCCAGTGCACACTTCCTTTGGCTGACTGCCTAGACACATTCTGAGCCCTGTTCAGCTCACCAGGTCCCGCTCAGCACCGGAGATGGGGTGACCTGTTAGCTGCATAGCCCCTCTGCGATGGGTGTGACCTGTCAAGATGTCCATCAACCTGCTGACTACAAGACTCCACCCCTGAAATCTTATCCCTCCTTTGATGTGTCCCCTTAAATAAACCACAGGAGCCATTTTCTAATTGTCCAGCTCCAGCCTCTGTGTGGCTGTATCTATCAAGCGCTCCAGGTTCCCCTTAAAACTATCTTTTCTGACTCTTTGTCTTTTGTTCTTCACTAATTATTCTAGACTTCAATTTCTTAGGCGGCTGACACCCTCCTGATCAGGAAGAAGAACCCCCTCATAAGGCGCTGGATGCCTCCCCATAGGATAACTAATTTTTTTTCCTGACAGGGATGATTTGGGCATCTAAAATTCATTTCCAAGCCCAGCATCATCCACGCATTCTATAGAACTCTTACAGCCTTTTCCTTCTGCTTTTTAGGTGTATGATTCATTTTGGAATAAAACTTGGGTCAGTGTAAGAAAGGTATGTGTCCATGTTGGCTTTTTAACTGAGGAGGTCCTGCTGTTCCAGGCAGTGGCTATTTTCTGTATTCAGCTAGGTTCTGAGGTTTAGCTAAGCTACTTGAACACAGTTTGATCTTTTCAAGTCTTTCTCTTGTGCTGTGTTAGATGGGACTGGAGCAGCGGTTAGTCTTGGGTTAATTTTTTTCCCGTTTTTCAAAGCAGAACTCTTCTTCCTACTCCTTTTGATGCCTCATGAATTATGAAGGGTTCACTGGGGCCAAAGGGGAGAGAGGAACAATTCCCATCTTTTTGTGAGCTCTGAGAATTGCTTCCTCTGATTCTTTGGGGGGGGGGTGTTATCTTTTCCCCAGGCCCAGGGAGTTTCCCCCATTCACTGCTGACCAGTCCTCGGCTGAAACACTCAAGGCCCCCCGCAGACCTGGACTCCTCTCTCTCTGCATCCTTCCCTATCCAGGGCTCTGCAAGCTGCAGGCGACTTGTCCTTCCCAGCCTGAAAACTGTGTGGCCGCCCAGGGCCTCAGTCCCTGTGGGTGGCAGCCATTCTCTGGGGTGAGCTGTGAGGACCATGGATCTCATCTGGTTTGTTTCCTGTCTCTTGCAGGTGGCTTAGGTGACTGGAGGCCAATATCTCTAGAGCTATTGTTTCATTCATTTTCTCAGGATCGTTTGTTTGTTTGTTTGTGTTCTGTTTTGTTTGATGTTTCTAGTGGGGAGGGAGATCCAGTCCCCATTTCTCCACCTGGGCTGGGAGTTAAAGTACCCTATAGTCATGCAATTTGGTAAAGTTGAAAAAGGGACATGTTTGTGATGGATGGAAATCACTGTTTCCTCCCAGCCTCCACTGAAATCCACTTCCTAGGTCTGGTGTGGTCCCAGCAGCTGGGTGCCATAGGCGATCTGGGAAAGCTGGCCTCCTGCGGGGCCTCCGTGTGCACCAGCAGAGCTGGGTGCCCCCACAGTTGGGCAGCTATCCTGATACAGACTGCTGCACATGACAAGTGACCGACCTGGACAGACTCTGTGGAGAAGCAGGGGACCGGGGCAGGCCAGCTGACAGCACTATGTGCCCCTCCACTCACCTGCAGGCCGTGTCCAGCTACTTAGGGAAATGGGAACACTAGAAAAATGAAAAATGCAAAGAAATATTTCCATCATGTCCATCTGATCTTAAAAACTTCACACACCACCAGGAAGACAATATTCTCCACAGCCTACAGGCCGATGTGGGGGGCAGAGTGCAGCATCTAGGAACTGGCTCAGCTGTTCCTCGGACTTGGGTGCTGATTTGAATCCAGCATCCTACAGTCAGAGCAAGGACTGTTGGGAAAATGGAAAGGATTTATTTCAGAGTCCAGATACAACCTGCCCTCGATGCTGTGGAGGTGAGCCCTGTGTGTTTGCTTGAAACAAAACGTTTCTTCAGTCAAAAACTGTCTTTGTGCCAGGTGTGGTGGCGCATGCCTGTGACCCCAGTGACTTGAGAGGTGGAGGCAGGAGGACGGTGACTTCAAGACCAGGCTTGCCACTTAGAAAGACTATTTCAAAAAAAACACCTTAGTTTTATAAATTTGTCTCAGAAAATAAGAATAACAAACATCATAGAATAAACTTTTAGAAAGTAATACAGGAATAAATAAGAAAAGGGAAAATCACTCATAATCTCATTACTCAGCATTAAACACTCCTCAGATTATGTGTGTTTCTTCATATATGTGTATGGGCAGATAAACAGGAGTTTTATATCAAATTTTTTTAAAAAACACCATCACTGAACTTCTACTTCAAAACATGATCAGAAGCCCTAAACCCTCACTTATCCATCCTATAATCATTCCTTGACATTAACCACTAACTGAATTTAGTGTACAGTATTTCTACATTTCTGTTTAGCCTCTATTACATAGGTACTCATTCTTAAACAATACAGACTTATTTTTCATATTTTGAGCAACATATAATTGGTATAATCATATTTTTTTCTACAGGTTGCTTATTTTATTCAATAAAATGTGGGGTGTGATTTGTCAAAGTTGATATAATTTCATTTATTCATTTCAACTGCTCCATTGGGCTACCGGCACCAATGTTTACTTATTCTCCTGTTACTGTTTTTATTGTTTTTGTTTTTGTTTTGTTTTGTTTGCTGTCACAAATATTGCTACTGCAGATATACTCTAAGATCTTTCTGTGTATGTGGGCACCAGGGTAGGGTCATAGTATAAGCAATTTCATTCAATCACTCTGCCTGAGTGATATAAGAATTCAACAGAAGGGCAAATGTTTTCCCTTTGATCCAGATCTTTGCCCATCATTGGATTGACAGTCTCTTCCAGGTCATAAGACTCTGAAACAGCATTTCTTTGTGGTTCTAGATAGCTTTTCCCCAGTGACTAGTGAGGTTGAGTATATTTCCATATAGTTATTCACTTCATCTTTTCTTTGAGTTGTTTGATCCTACTCTTTTCATATTTTTCTGTAGTTTTGCTCAGGAAATCCTTCCCTAATGAGGGTCATGGTATTTTCTTCTGAAGTTTTTCAAGATATTATCTGAATGGTTAAGATTTTGTTTGTTTTTGATGCTGGGGACTATAACCCAGGGCCTCACACAGGTTAAGCAAGCATTCTACCACTGGGCTATGTCCCCAGCCTGGCAGTTAACATTTTAACCCACTAGATTTGAGATTTGTAGGTATAGCTAGAACTGAGAAATATGGCTGTAGTCCCTGGAGTCACCACAAAATTACTTGCAAAAAGAGCTATTATCCAAAAACTCAATTAAAACAGAACACCAAAAATAGTTCCTATAACCCAAATAAACGAGAGAGAGAGAGAGAGAGAGAGAGAGAGAGAGAGAGAAACTAGAAACAAATGGCATGAATAAAAAACAAATATCAAAATATGTACTAAAATACAAATATGTCAATAATTATTTAATATGCAAGTGCTCTAAGCACAAAGGTCACGACAGAATGTCAAAATGCTTTTAAGAACTATATACAGTGTTGTTTTAAAATAGTTACAGTAATTACTTATCTAAAAATAGAAAATTTCTCTATGTAGACAATGTCAGAATTACTTTTTAAAGTTTTATACAGTCTACAAGAAACTCTTCAAATGCAATGATACAAGAAGTCTCAATGTAAAAGGACAGAGGAGCACATACCATGCAAACAGGAACGAAAAGAAAGCTAAAATTTGTATATTAATTTCAGACAAATTAGACTTTAGTACAAAGAAAATGATCAAGGATAAAGAGAAACATGCCACGAGGATAAAAGGATTAACCTCTGAATTAGACACAACAATCCTAAAAGTGGTTGTGCCTAACCTGAGATCTTGAAAATTCTGGAAAAAAAAACTGGCAGAATTTAAAAGAAAATTTGAAAAATACACCATGATAGTTGGAGATTTCAACCCTGCTCTACTAATAATGGTTTAAAATGGGGTTTCAATTTCCTGCATTTTGGTGGGAGATAGAGGGTGGAGTAGGCCTAGAAGTAGTGGTGAGAAAGTCATCAAGGATAAAGAACAGAATACCATCAGCCAGCTGCATCCAACTGGCATTTATAGACCCCCACCCAATGCAGTAAGACACACAGGCTTTTGATGTGTACATGAAACATTCACCAGGACAGGCCACATCTTAAGTCATAAATCAAACCTCAGCAGATTTAAAAGGGTATAAATCAGGGGTTCTGGCTCAGAGGTAGAGCACTTGCCTAGCATGTGTGAGGCACTGGGTTCGATTCTCAGCACCACATAAAAATAAAAGTATTGTGTCAACCTACAACTAAAAAAAATGTTAACAGAATATAAATCATATCAAATATGTTATATGACACAATGGTATTAAGTTAAAAATCAATAATGGAAAGACAACATGATTTTCCCTAAATGCTTAGAACTTAATTTAGCAGTTTTTCTTAAAATAGTTCAAAGAGGGAATTCTAACAGGAAATGAAAAATATGTTGCATAAAACAAAATGTGAAAATTTATGGGACACAAAGCAGTATTTAGAGGGAAATTTACAGCATTAAGTGCCAAGATTCCAACAAAATATAGCCTCCAAATCAATTAACTAGAAAACAGATCCTGAAGGTCAAAGAACAAATCAATTAACTAGAAAACAGATCCTGAAGATCAAGGATAAAGAGAAACATGCCAGAGGCAGAGCCGCCCCCTCCCCCTGCGCCGGCAAGGTAGAGGGAACTGTGACCACCCACAGAGCAGGCCCAGCGGCCTGCTGAGGGGCAGAGCCGCCCCCCACACCCCGCGCCTGCCAGGTAGGCGGAACTGTGACCACCGACAGAAAAGGCCCAGTGGCCCG
>NW_025999930.1:1972995-2026894 GCF_001458135.2 Marmota marmota marmota | reverse complement strand
GAGAAGAAGATTAACATTAAACAGGGATGAGAGGTGGGAGGGAAAGGGAGAGAGAAGGGAAATTGCATGGAAATGGAAGGAGACCCTCAGAGTTATACAAAAGTACATACAAGAGGAAGTGAGGGGAAAGGGAAAAATAATACAAGGGGGACAAATGAATGTCAGTAGAGGGGGCAGAGAGAGAAGAGGGGAGGGTAGGGGAGGGGAGGGGGGATAGTAGAGGATAAGAAAGGCAGCAGAACACAACAGACACTAGTATGGCAATATGTAAATCAATGGATGTGTAACTGATGTAATTCTGCAATCTGTATGTGGGGTAAAAATGGGAGCTCATAACCCACTTGAATCAAAGTTTGAAATATGATATATCAAGAACTATGTAATATTTTGAACAGCCAACAATAAAAAATTAAAAAAAAAAAAGAGAAACATGCCACGAGGATAAAAGGATTAACCTCTGAATTAGACACAACAGTCTAATTCTGGGAAACAGAAAAAAAGGAATCAATAAGTATTCATCAGAAAAATCAATGAAATATTCAATCCTTTGAAAGTATCAATGAATTGAAAAATCTCTAGCAACACAAGAATAATAAAAAGAGATATGATTCATGAATATCAGGAAAGAAGCAGTGAGGATCCTAAAAGGATTGGGAGAGAACATTACAAATAAACCCACACACATAAATTTGACAGCTTAGGTGAAATGGACTGATTCCTTAAAACACCACTGTTCTGTCCAACTGTACCTTCAGGGAAAGTCTCCCCAAAGGGTCAACGGGGTGTTTCTTGGATTATTAGGGGATCTTATGCACAGAGAATTGTAGCATGTGGGGGGAAGACATCAAGAAGGGAGCCCTTCTGCAGGGTACAACCTGAATGAGGAGGAGTGCTCTGGAGCCCTGTGAGGGTTGCCCCTAGCTGGGGCTAGTCCCCTCTGTTGACCTGGCAGTGTTTGGGGCAAACTCTAACCAACTTCATCAGTATCTGACTGTTCAAGGCTCCTGCTTGGGTCCTGGCTTGCACAGAAAACTCGCAGCTGGCTGGGTCACAGTGTGGTCTAGACACTGGGTGTTTTCCAATCAAGACAAAGGAAAAGGAAAGGGGACAGAGGGACCCTAGACCTGCAAACTTGAAAAACTCAAGATAAAACCGAAAATTGGAATGGGAATCTATAACCATTACAGAAATGGGATCTGTGGTTACATCCAACCAAAAAAGGAATCTCTGGTCCCAGATGTTTTCAATGGCAACTTCTACTGAAAAATCTAAAGAAATAGCACTAATTCTACTCAGTTTATTGAATAAAAACAGGACAGGAGGGGACATGTTGGAAGGGTCAGGGAGGGCTGTGGTGACAGGGTGAAAAGACTGGTAGGGACCCAGTCTGGGAACCTCAAGGATATGCCCTGGAGCAGCAGAGTTTGAAGCTGAAGGTGGGCTGGACACTCACTTGTTGCTGGGGGCGGATTTGGGGCCAGGCAAGGAGAATCCCATCTGGAGTCTGCCCCCACAGGTGTCACAGGATGGGGGAGGGGGGCAGACTGGGAGAGGGGGCACTGCAGGTGACCCTGAGGTGCATATGGATGAAATAGACCAGGGAATGAAGACCCAGGTGGGGTGGGGCCTGAAGCAATAATTCACTTGGAACATGTGAGGGTCCTCGGCCAGTCCTCCTGACCCTTTCAGAGTCCTGCAGAGATTCTAATCCCTCCTGGGATCAACACTGTGGGCAGAGAGCAGATGAGAGACGCCGAGTCAGAGGCTGGACACTGAGGTGGAGAGCCAAATGTCACGTGTTATGGCCACTGTAGTGGGAAGTGTTCATCTCCACATGCTAGAACTATAGCCACAGGTGTGTCCTGAGGACAGGAGGAGCTGTTGTCACCACTCACTGCCTGATGGCATCTCTCCAGCAGGGATCCGCTGCCCAGTGTAACAGTGGACAAGGCAGATGTTTGCCTGCTCAGCGTTTCTGATATGAGCCCTTGTGGTCTCTCAGGCTGAGCAACCTGGGTCTACCGGCCCCTCCACCATGATGCTCTGCCACACCTTAGGCCCAGAGCCATGGAGCCAGCTGGCTGCAGACTGAGACCTCTGAAACCCTGAGTCCCAAGTAAACTTCTCTAAGTGGCTCTTGTCAGGTGTTTTGGTCACAGTGATGCAAAAACTGATGAAAGCAGATGAGGATTGGCCAGGCTGCTTGGAGAGGGCCAGAGCTCCCAGCCTTGCACAATCTCTGTCCTCACTGCCTTCCTGGGGAGGAGTGCCCCACATCAGGGCTCTGGAGGGAAGGAAATAGCCTGACTCCGCTATCCGGGAGGCCAGCGTGTGGAGGGGCAGCTGGGTGTGTGGTTTGTGAGGCAGACAGGACCCAGCTATGGGATCAGATAGTGGTCATTGGGAGCCACATGTGGTCACCAGGAGGAGCTATGGTTTCTGTGGAACCTAACCCAGAACTTTGTCCCAAGAGTTGTTTTACCAACTTACCATTCCTACAACTGCTCACCTGTCTGGGGGGTCACTGGGCTCTTCATGCCAGGACCCTACCTTAATGCTGAAGCCAGATTGGTTCTGTGGCCTGAGGACAGTGTCTCTTGTGATCAAAAAACAGTCCACCAGCACTCACTCAGAGGGTCTCAGGCTTCTTCCTGTTAGTCACATCATGACCTGGAAGAACCGTTATCGAGTGGGCAGCTTGCTAACTCCATCGTTTCTCATTTTCCAGCAAAAAATGTCAGGCGCTCAGCTGCACAGACAAGTAAGTGAACTGCTTGAGAACTTGAATACACACAGGAGCAGTGAGAAGGTAACAAGAGAGTCAAGGGGTCCTTGTCACTGCTCCCTGCAACCTTCTGGAGGCCAGAGCTTCCCTCCTCCCTCTGAAGACCCAGCTCTGAGTACCCCTGAGAACAAGTGAGCTCAGTATGGGAGCCACCGCGGGGGCTGGCATCAGGTCCTTGCTGTCACCCTGGCTGGCTGACATCAGCCACAGGAGGCCCAGGAGTGAGTCATCCTCTCTGGCTCCCCAAGGGCCTGGAGATGGGCTGAGCTGCCCCTGGGAACAGGTCATGGGAGGAACATTCCTAGGGGAACAAGCTCAGCCCCATGGGAACATCCGTTGTCATCCATGAGGACAGGCCCCTTGCACAAGCAGAGGTGAAAAGGGACAGTTGGGGGTGTGGTTGCTGGAGGTGGGGACTCAGCCCCAGGAGAGGAGGGCAGGAGGTCTAAGTGGGGGTGGCTTGGTCTATTTAATGGAGTGGGGTCCTGGAGGGGTCTCAGGTCTGTCCATCAGAAAAGCCAGTCCCCAACAGGCCTCTTGCCAGGACTGCTGGGCACAGGTGGTGACATGGGACCACAGGTGAGCTGGGATCCAGTGCTCCCTGGATTCACTGGGAGGAGTGTTCTCAAGAGACACTCTGTTTCCTTCTGACAGTCTTGTGAGGGTGTTTGTGGCATTAGTTTTGTATGTTCCAAGCTGGTCCTGCCAAGAACTCCGGGGAGCTGGTCTGAGCAGGGCAGAGGGGTCTCTCTGTGGGCACACAGAGGCCCCTGCTGCCACAGTCCCCAGCTGGCCTGACTCCCATGGGCCCACCTCCCTGCATGGCCTCCTGGTGATGGCCAGCCTGACCCCACAAGGTCACCTCCCCCCATCAGGTCACTCCAGACACCCTCCTTCACCCCCCTCATCACACTGTGTCACCCCTCATCACCCTTGCCCTTTCCCCATATAAACTGGAAAAGCTATTATTTGAAAAACAGTGACCCATTGAGAATATAAGGTCAACTTAACATACAATGTATGAGCTAAACACTAAAGAAACCAGAGCCCTGAGAACATGGAACTTATGATTCTGCTCTAAGAAATTTTTAGAAACTGTCTGTAGAGGCAGAAAATTATGATTAATGAACGTCTAGAGCTGGTTTAGGGGGAGAATTCCAATGGGTTGAGGGATGGAAATCTCTTAAAGATAGATTGTGATCATGATTACATAGCTCTGCAAATACTCGAAAAAAATCTTGGAATTACAACATGGTATAATTATGTTTTGTGAATTATAAAAAATAAAGACCAAAAATAAACGTGGCAAATGAGGAGTAGCATTATTTCTGGCTTTCAGAAACCCAAGTCACAGACTCTGCAAAACAAAACCTATCACTTGTCCCTTTCAGTGAATGATAAAGTCGGGGAAAGAGGCCAGGACACAGATGCATCTTGAAAGTCTGGTCCCATTTGCAAAACAAAACAGAAGTTTGTGCAGGGCATTTGTGGACAGGAATCTCCTGTCTGGTCCCCAGGCCACAGAGTAAAGTAAGTGACCAAGTGACCATATGAAACTCTGACCCACAGGCTGCAGGGAGCTTGCAGTGGTGCCCTCCTGGGGTTACGATGTCCCTGACAGACACCACTCAGGATGAAACAGAATTGCCTCTGTTGCTGAGGGCATTGATGTCTGTGCTGGCAGTTGCTTCTCTATCACCAGTTTAAATTCTCACAGGTGCTGGTCTGTCACCAACTCCACAGCTGCCCTGTCCTCACTCATTCCCAAGCAGGCGCCACACCCCATGATCCTGAACCTGTGAATTCACTACTATCACGTGTGAGGTTTGCCTTTTGTTCATTGCACAACGTGACTAATATCAGACATAAAGGTTTCCATAAAACTCTTTAAATTCTTAATTTAAATGTTATGAAAATATAAAATATTAATGATGCAGGAATAATTAGATAAATTCCATCACATGCTATCACCACAAGCCACCTGCAATTCCCATTATTTTGCAGCTCATTCTCAAATGTGAACTCCGATTATTCTGGTGGAACTTCAAAGTAAATATAAGATAGCACACCATTAAGTTTATAGGAGTTGTAATGCCTCTAACTGAGGAAGAGAAAAATAATAAAAATACCATGTTTAAAATAAATAAAATAATAAAGTACACATAAATCTTGCACATTGTAGAAAAAATTTCCAGATTTTAGTTGTAGATGGACACAATACCTTTATTTTATTTATTTATTTATTTATTTTTATGTGGTGCTGATAATCCATCCCAGGGCCTCACACATGCAAGGCGAGCACTCTACCACTGAGCCACAATCCTAGCCCGCTTCCAGATTTTTCTATGTGCAAAAACTTTAGGATCCAACAACTTTCAAAGACTTTTCTTGAAATACCCCCATATTTTAAGTCTAATATTTAACCTGGAGCCCCAGAATGTCAATAGGTGACTATATCTTTGGTTACAGAACCTGAATAAAACCAGGTTTAAATATTTGCAGTGTGTTTGTTGCTGTGACCAATGCTGTCCTGGGGGAGGGGTGTTTTCTCTACCCACAGAGCCCATGGACAGGGGGAGGTGCTTATTGATCCCACCAGCACCCCATGTTCTGTTCAATCTGTGGCTCAGTCTTAGTGTACCAAAGAAAGAAGAGAGAGAGGACAGGGAGTGGGGAGACAGGGAGAATGGAAAGAGGGGGGAAAAAAGATACTGATGGATAGGAGAAAATAGGCCACCATAAAACAAAATGACTTAGAGTAATCTTTTGAGTTCATAGCATCTCCTAAGCCTGACTTGGCTTCAGTGTTGGGTATTTTTCAGCCTTCTTGCATTTATATGCATTGTGCTGAATCATGGTTTAGGAAAAAAAAATTGAAAATCCACCAGAATTTACTTATAAGGATGTATGTGCTTCCAGTAGAAATCTATTAAAGGTACTTTTGGTAGAAGGGTGCTTTGCCTTTTGTTTCTGGTTGGTTGGTGACTAGGAAACTTTACAATCAGGGCCAGCCTACAGGTTTCCTTCTCATCCAGTCAGAACAAGCTTTCCAGAAGACCTAATTTGAATAGAGCCTGTGAATGGGCTGCTCAGGCCACGCCTGCCGTTTTGTCTTCCCAGGCCCTATTCCTTCCTTCTTGCAGACTGGGTTCTGCTCTCCCAAATAGCAGCATCCAGAGCACCCACCGGAATCCCAGAACAAAGAAGTAAGGAGCACAGGGTAACAGGGCAGGAAGGGCGGCTCAGCCTGTGTCTGAGGGGCTGAAGCTGGTTTTCCTCATCCTGTTCCTTTCCTGGTTTTCCTTTCCCTGTTCCCTGCTTCCCCATCATCCTTCAACATCCCATCCCTGCCGAGTCTTGTCCTCAAACTCTGTGAGTATATCACCATGAGTCGGTGACTATAGGTCTGCACTGTCCCCTGCTAGAAGACAAGAGTCAGGATGATGTATGCTTTCCTGGAAAAGGGAGCTGGTTTTTCAGGTTTCCTCTTATAGTAACTTCCTGGCCACTTTGGCCTCTGTAGGTGGAGACAAGAGTCTCAGGCCTGGCAGGGAGAAAGCATGGCTCCACAAGCCATTAACTGTCCCAAGGGTTCCAGATGTATCTCCTCTGGACATAGGGAGCCACTTTGTGTTTTCAGAGAATCAGGTGATCATGAGCCTACCTGGTCAGGAGCCTTTTGATTTCTGTTGGCCCATGAGTGAAAGAGCAGGAAGGTGTCCTGCTTCTGGGCGTGGGGTTGATGCCAGGCATTGGAAACTCTGCATGAAGACTGAAACAAAACTGAGGCACATGAGCACAAATATACAGTCAAAGCCTTTACTGGACTCTCCACTTGGGAAGGGAAACACAGTTCCCACAAGAAAGTGTCAGTCTGGCTCACTGGAACAAAGAAAGGATCTAGTTTTATTGGCTGCTTGCAGGGATGAGCCGGGCTTAGGAATTTCAATAGGCTTTAGGTGCACTTCAACCTGTGCATGCATTCCCAGGCTCCAAACCACATTTCCCACCAGACTTCACTAGGAACCTGATAACAGACATCCCAACATGTATGAGGTGACAGATCACCATGGCCTTGATTTGCATTTCCTTAATAATTAAAAATATTCAGCATCTTTTCCTCTACAGCTTGGCCACTGGCAATAATATCTGCATGGGTCCTTGCCTTTTTTTTTTTTTTTTAATGTTCTAGGGATGGAACCCAGAGCCTTGAGCTGCTAGGTAATTGCTCCACCACTAAACTATGTCTCCAGCCCTTTTGCCTATTTTTAAATCAGGTAATTTGCTTTTTTTCTATTGAACAGTATGTGCTCCTTAAATATTTCGGATATTACTCCCTTATCAGCTAACAGTTTCTCATTCCCAGCTTTGCCTTTTCATTTCATTGAATTTTTTCCCCTTTGCTGTACAGAAACGTGTTAGTTTATTGTGGTATGAGTTTGTTTTTGTTTCCTGTGCTTTGGGGGCCACATCCAAAACAATCATTGTTGAAACCCGTGCCATGGGATTCTCCCTTATGTATTTTTTAGGAGTTTTGTGGTTACAATTCTTATGAACACGTTTTTAACCCATTTTGAGTTTTTTGTTTGTTTGTTTGTTTATGTACGGTGTCAAATAAGGGTTTAATTCCAATTTGGGGCATGTAGGTTTTCCGGTGGAGAGAGTGCACCTGGCAGCCCCCAGGGCATCAAGCCACACAGTGTGTCCTGCTGAACCCCAAGGCCCAGACACTGTGCCAGATCCTGCCCTAGATAGAAGCTGGCAGAAGCTATCCAGGCCCTTACCCACTGCTGCCCAGTGATTCCACAGCTCCAGAGATCCAGGCCATGCCTGCCCTCTGACCAAGCCAAAGGAGAAGAAAGGGGACAGAGCAGGCAGCAGACCCAGCCCTGTGGGACCAGCAGGGGGAGCAGGGAGCGTGGAGCTGGGCAGCTGGGAGGGCTGTGCCCTGGGGTGGTAGTGGTGCACTGCTGGTGTGCCCTGGATGCCAGGGTTGGATTTGTTGGACTTTAGGCTCCTCTCTGACATTTCCAGCTCGGGACCCAACCTGCTGAGCCTCCTCAAGCACATTTTATGTGCACATTCCATACTTCATAGTATATTTGCAGTGTTATGTGATCATCATCATAGGCTAATTTAAGGACATTTCTCTTAATCACAAAATACTTCATGGTATTTGCAGTCCTTCCAGCCCTTGTCTACCATTGATCTATACCATCCCTGGACATTTGCTTTTGGAATCATGTATGTGGTCTTTTCTTCTGGTCACTTTCTCTCAGCGTTTTTGAGTTTCATTCCTGATGTTGCATGATGTCCAATCACCTAACTCATTTTGATTGCTGAATAATATTCCAGTAAGAAATGAAATGCTACATGTTGTTCCTCCTTTTTCTTATTAACATGGGTTGTTTTCACATTTGTTGGTCATGACTAGTGCAGCAGTGACCCCACCTGTGGACACGGGTTTTGATAACTTTTGAGAACATCACTGGGAGTGGAATTGCTGGGCTCACATGGTAATTCTATTTAAAGCATTTTGAGAAACAGCCAAATTGCCCTTCAGAGTGGCCACACTATTTTATCCTCCCATGTACTAGCTGTGTATCACATTTCCACATTTGTCCCACCAGCAATTATTTGTTCTTATATGTTGAAGTAGAGTCACTCTCCTCATTGTGAAGTGGTATCTCAATGTTTTGACTCGCATTTTTCTTGGGACTAAGATTAAACACATTTTTACAAATTGGCAATTTGTACATGTTTTGGCAATGACAAAATGTCAGTTAAAATCATTACCACATTTTAAGCTGTGTTGTCTTTTTTATTATTATATTTTGTAATTTTCATTATAAGTTTAGAATAGCTTATTTTCTAAATTTCTTTTTTATTTTTTCTCTTTGATGCTTTTTAGAATGGTATTGTTTTCTTAAGTATGTTTTTAGAATGCTAACATACAGAAATAAGATTCATATTTTTATCTTAATCTTATATCCTGTGATTTAACTGAGGTCTTTTATTACTTTGAGTAGGTATTTAGTGGATTCCTCAAGATTTTCTTTATTACACAGGATTACGTGTTGGGCATTACAAGACAATTTTGCTGTTCCCTTCCTCTGCAATCTGAAGTCTTTTCTTCATTTTTCTCTGCATGGTTTTGTTAGCAAAATACTTTGGTACAATGTGGAATTGAAGTGGTAAAAGTGAATATTTTGTGTGGATCCTAAACTTTAGGGGAAAACATTCTTGCCCCACCATGGTGTTTATAGTAGGGTTTCTGTAGATGTCCTCTCTCAAGTTGTGGGAATTCTCCTCAATTCTTAGTTCACTTAGAGTTTTTATCATAGTATGGATTTCATCAAATGCTATTGTCTGTATTGATGTAATTATCACATCTTGACTTTTCCATATGGCATGATATACTAATTTACTGCTTTTTGAGATATGATTGACAGGCAGAAAACTGTATGTTTAATATCTTTGGTTTAATAAATTTGGGCACGGACCCATGGTACCACACCACAACAAGGTAATAAGCATATCCCCATTAAGTGTTCTTACCATAAAACACACAGAAACACACAGGGACGGGAGGAAATGTGGAAGTATGGACTTAATGGGTTTTGAGATGTCTCGCCATGTTTTGTGGCACAATCCCAATCTGTCATAGTGTGTGACCCTACTCACATGTTGTTGTATTCCATTTGCTGGTTTGATGTTGAAGATTTCTTTGTCTACATTCCAGGGGGATTTTGTTCTGGTTTCCTTTTGATGCTTTTGTATAGTTTTCATATGACAATGATCCTAGCCTATGGAATGAATTGGGAAGTGTTTTCTTCTATTTTTCTGAAAGTGTTTTGAAGAATTAGTATTAATTTGTTTTTTCACTACTGAGAGTTGAACCCAGGGTGCTCTACCACTGAGCTACATCCCGAGCCCTTTTTATTTTCTATTTTGAGACAGAATCTCACTAAATCAAGCTTATAAGAGATAAAAGTCCAGTCTCTGATACGAAAAATCTTGATTTCGGTGTTTTGCACTTTCCAACTTCCTGTCTTGGTGTGGCTCATGTAAGTGGAATCCTACACCATCTGTCCTCTTATGTCTGACCTATTTCATAAGGCAACACTTAACATACTTAATGTTAATTCATCATGTGGGCTGAATTGGACACTCTTTAAATTCATGTGTTATAGTCCTGCCCCCCTTACCTCAGAATGTGACTTTATTTTGAGATAAAGCTATTAAAGAGATGATCAAAGTAAAATAAGGTCATATGGGCTGGCCTGAAGCCAACAGGGCAGGTGTTCTTATAAGAAGAGGATATCAGGACATAGACTTACACAGGAAAGGACCAAGTGAGGACAGGGAAAAGACAGCCACCAATCATCTAGGAACTAAGGAGTCAGAGTTGGGGAGGGACATTTGTTAGCTTGTTACGGACACGAATGTTTCCTCAAATTCTTATGTTTACATCTTGACTTCTGCACCTCAGAATGTGACTATATATTGGAGAAAGAGATTTAAAGAGGTAAAAAGATAAAATAAAGTTATAAAGTGGGCTGTATACCAAAGACAGGCATTGTATTTATCAGAGTAAATGAGGACATAGTCACAGAGGAAAGACAATGTAAGATAGAGGGAGAAGACAGACATTGATAAACCCTGATAATACTTACAAGTTTGAACTTCCAGCCTCAGTCTATTTACAAATTTCTATTGTAGCCAATTGGTCTTTGGTATGTCAATATGACAGCCCTAGCATGAAAATAATTTTTTATAGTTGAATGATATTCCAGTGTGTGTGTGTGTGTGTGTGTGTGTGTGTGCGCGCACGCGCGCATCACATTTTGTTTACTCATTCATCCACTAATGGACATGTACTTGTTCCTATTATTGGATACTGTGAATAATGCTGCTTTGAGTATTGATGTACACCCATCAGAGAGTCTCCGGTTGTAATTCTTGGGGTATTTACCTAAAGGTAGAATTGCTGGATTATGGTATTCTATGTATAATTTTTGAGAAACCACATGCTATCATCCACAGCAGCTGCTCTGCTGATTTTAACATTCTTTCCTGTTCATCATAGCTGTCTTAGAGGGTTTGAAGTGGTATCTCACAGTGAGTTTGATTTGCATTTCACTGATGATTGGTGATGTGGAACATCTTTCTAAATGTTCTTATGGATTTTTGGTATGTCTATTTAAATCCTTTGCCTATTTTTAAAATTGTGTTGTTTTGTTGTCGAATTGTATGAGCTTTTATGTATCTTGGTATGAATGCTTATCAGTTATTTTCTGTCTGGACATTCCAATATCTTGGTCTTACCTGAGTCAGCTTTTGATGATCCCTTAGTCTCTTGGGACTTTTTTTCTTCTTCTTTTCTTTTGCAGCTGTAGTTGGGATCTGGAATGCCCCAAAGGCCCGTGTGTTAAAGGCTTGGTTCCCATCCTACAGCACTGTAGGGAAGAGGAATCTTTGGGAGTGGGGCCTCATGGAAGGGAGCTGGGTTAGTGGGGGCATGTCTTGAAGGGGACATGGGACTCCGGCCCCCTCCTCTGCTTCCTGGCCACCAGGTGAGCAGCTGTACAGCACCTTGCACTCCTTGCCATGACGTTCTGCCTCACTGCAGGTCCACGGGGGGAGCCAACTATCCATGGACTGAAGTCTCTACATCCATGAGTCAAGATAAACCTTTCCTCCTTTTAAGTTGATCTTTCTAAGTATTTATCCCAATCGGTAAGGGACTAACACATATGGTATGCCTTATAATTTTGTTGAAAGACAGACAGGTCTTGGGTAGTAGAAACTGAAAGGCTTGTAATGTGGGAATTTGCAGCTAGGAGTGAAGCTGTGTTTAATATTTGCTTTATAAGTACCAAAGCCTGAAAATTCCTCTGGTGTCCATATTTATGTCTCCCCTTGACTTTGGCTCTCTTAATTACTCCTCCTCAGAGTTTGTTCCTTATAACTCTTTGAGCTCATTTCATTATTAGATGGGAACCTGTTGGGGTACTAGTATTATCTAGGACAGGAGGGTGCTCTACCATCTTCCAGTGAAATTCAGTCTTGTAATGAGCCTATTTCCCAACACCATGAGTATTACAAGTATTTCTGACCCTTCTCCAAGGACACAGTTTTCCTTGTCTCCACCCCTCCAGGCTATTGAATTCCCAATCTATTTCATTAAAGTTCTGACATGATTTTTCTATAATGGTTCCTCTTCCCCTATCCTACTAGATTCATAAGGGATCCTTCTCAATATCCACCATAGGAACCTGTTGGAGTTCCTGGAAGTAAAACATATAAAAGTAGGAAGGTCACCCCAAACTGGGGCCCTTGAAAGTCAGAAGTTTTTCCTGCTCTAAGAAGCCTCCAGTGATTCACCAGGATTACCAGTCAGTGTCTCTACCAGCTCCTGGCTCTTGTAGCCCCTGCTCCAGGCAAGCAGATCTCAGCAGTGTATCTTTGTAAGTGCCTGATCCTCTAGGTTTTGAAGTGACAGTGTACCTGTGACCTCAGTTCTTTGGCAAAAATTTTTAAAACTTCAATTTTCATTATTCTAGCTTTTCTTATTGAAATAAAGAAGTGACAACTCCTAAAGTCTTTACGTATTGGAGCTAAAACAAAAAGTCCTACAATATTTTTTAATGTCCTGGTATACTATCATCTGTGTTATTTATGAGCCTTCGATAGTGATTGACTCTTATCTTCCTGAATCACATTTTTATCTTTCTTGGGATTCCTGGTGATTTTTCACTGGATATCAGACATTTTGAATTTTGGAATCTAGATATTTTTAAGTATTCTTCAATGAAACAGTCATAATTGGTTTAAAATAGCTTTATAAAACTCTTTTTATTAATTTATTTTTGTAACTAGGGATTGAACTCAGGGGTACTCTATCACTGAGCCACATCCCCAGCCCTTTTTATTTTCAGACAGAATCTCACCAAATTGCCCAGGTTAGCTTGAACTTGAGATCCTCCTGCCTCTGTCTCCTGAGTAGCTGGGAGTATAGGTGTGCATTGCCATACCCAATTTATAAAACCTTTTTTATAAAGTCTCCAGAAATTGTCTTAAGTGTATAAAGAAAACAGACTTCTTGGATTTCTTCAAGATCTACTAATATTAATAAGATCAGGGTAAGTTTCTGACACTTGGAGTCCCTCCACCTTCATCTTTCACTTAAGAGTTATGGTATTTCCTTTGAAGGGCCAGGTTACCAGCAGAGCACACGATCCCATGTCCTTGGTATAGAAGTAGTGAAGGTCCAGGTAGGTGTAGCCAAGAGGTCAGGGGCTTCCTCTATCTACAACTCAAAGGACAAAGCCTCTTCCCAAACCTGGTAGGCTGAGGATCCTAGGACCTTGCTCCAGTTTGCTCATGGGCAGAACTAAGCTGAGAAGACCAAAGGCTATGACCTTTACCCAGTACCTTCCACATAAAGCAGAAGGGTCAGTTTGAGAGAAGTGGGCCACTGCCTCCACCCCCAGCTCTAGGGCACAGACCATAGAAACTGAGAGTTCTGTGATTTCTCCAAGAGTTTTGACATTATTTGGAATAGAGTTCAGGAAAATTCAAGCCCAGGAGACTCTTAAAAACAATGCAGCTGGGTGGCACACACCTATACCCCAGGAGCTTGGAGGCAGAGGCAGGAGGATCGTGAGTTCAAAGCCAACCTCAGCACTTAGTAAGGCCCTAAGCAACTTAGCAAGACCCTGTCTCTAGATAAAATATAAAAAAGGTCTGGGGATGTGGCTTAGTGGGTAAGCATTCCTGGGTTCTATTTCCAGTACCAAAAAAAAAAAAAAAAAGGAGATTTTGTTGGTAGGCAGTTATGAAAAGCCTTGTAGATTCATGAAAGCAAAAAACTAAAATATAGGCCATCAGGTCTACCAAAGTGGACCAAGAAAAGAGCCAACCAGGCAGAGCTCTCCTAGAGTCAGAACAAACTTGATAGACTGGCCTCAAGAAAAACAGACAACTTAATTGGATTGAAGTACGGAGCAATTAATACTCAGAGCCACTGTCAAACACAGTCGAGCAATCAGCAGGAAATCAGGGGAAGCTAGTAGCTGCGTATAACCCACAGAGGCAGAAAGAGTAACAGAAAGATCAGGAGGAGACACAGCCTAAGGCTACAATTACTGCCTTCCCAGGGTGACTCTGCATATGCCAAAAGCTATGCTCTCCAAGGAGTGACATCAGAGACAAATGTGGGGCTAATAGTAGTTAACCAAAATAATCTCTACTATCAAGGGAACAACGAAACTAGCCCCGTGGGTGGAGGAATCAGTATGCAGAGTTGCTAAATTATATCATTAAAATATCCAGTTTCCAATGAAGGGAAGGGAGCGGGGAGAGAAATAGGAAAGACAGTAGACTGAATGGGACCTAACTTTCCTGTGTTCATGTAGAATATACAACCAGTGTAACTCCACACCATATATAACCACAAGAATGGGATACTAATTAGAATAAGTTATATTCCATGTATGTATAATATGTCAAAATACACTCTACTGTCATGTATACCTAAAAAGAACAAATAAAAAATTAAACTGACAAAAACATCCAGTTTCCAACAATAACGACAAAAAGTAAGACATACAAAAAAAAATGAAGTGCTACCCAAACACAGGATGGGGGCTTAGCAGACAAAGATTACAAAGCAGCTATTGTAAACATGCTTAGGAAACTTGAGGTAATCATGCTTACAGAGATAGAGGGGAAAATGACAGTATCTCATATGAGAATATCAACACAGAGAAATCATAAAAGTGAAACAACTGGGAATTCTGGAGTTGAAACAATACAGAATGAAAAATTCATTTGAGAGTCAACAATAGATCTGAACCGGTGGAAGAATTAGGAAAGATAAATGGACAGGAATTATGCATGTAAGCATGTCATTTTGGGTCCTGTGAGCCTTCCTTAGCAACTGACCTTGGATTAACTGGGCTGAGACAGTGTACACCACCTCCTTTTGTAACATGGCATTCTGTAGCTTTGGGCCTTGTGGCCGTTTCTCATGTGCAGCCTATTCCTCTCTCTTGAGTTATCCGTCCATAAGGCACATATTATTTTGTTACTTTTCATATTCAGTTGTCTTTTTTCCTTCCCTTATTTTCTCAGTTAATAGCCTTCTGTGTGCTTCTTGGTTTCTATTTCTCTTGGGTCCACCTGCACTTTAGTCTCCAGTGACCTCTGGTTTTCAGAGTAGCCTAGCAGTAAAGTCTTTTCCAGTTAATTTTAATAAAGGTGTAATTATATTCTTCCCAAACCGATGATTTATTATCTTCTATGATATCTATGTGCCTCCTGTTTTGAGAGCATATGCTAAATCAACAGTTTCTCACATGTACTCCCATCAGAATAGTTCTCTCCCATGGAGATGTTGCTTTTCTAAGGGTTTATATTAAACTTTGGTCTACATTTTTGTCTAACAATGATGTGCATTCTGTGTGTGCAGTAATGTGTGCCCATGTGTTCTTGCTTTACTAGTACCTCTTTCACATCTCTAAATTCTTCCATAGTCATCAAACTTTTTTTTTGTGGGAGGGTGGCCATTTTCTCTTATATCCTTCATATTTCATGACTATCATTTGCCTATGCCTATATAGTCTAAATTTAACATTCTGTCTAGTGCTATCATATTTCTTTTAAATGCTTTTATTAGTACATAAAACTCATTGGTTTTGAAAATCCATATATAGGCATTTGGCTTCTGATATCCCATCTTTCTTTCATGTCTGACTTACTTCTACCATGGTCACAGATTTGTTAATTATCATAGTTGATCATATTACATACATCTCCTGTTATTTGAGTTATGTAATCCTCTCAGTTGATTGGCTCAGCAAATGCAAACTTTCTTTCATTGCTCAAAGAGCACAAGGATTAAGAGGTATAGAAGAAGAGGGTCTTCCTCTCACAAAGCAAAAATACTAAGTAAAATTATCTAGATAAAATAAATCCCAGGGAGCAAAGACAAAGGCAAGGATTCGTTCATATTCCAATAAACACCAAAAAGCAAAACTATAGATAATAAAATGGGTCAGCTTGAGGCAATTATCTAAATTTTGGGTGCTACAATTTTTAAGCTATCAGCATTAATATTGTTGCCAAAATTAAAATCAGATACTTGTAAGAGGGATATCGTCTTATTTTACAGAAAATTTATTAGACTAACAATTTATAAGTATTTATACCAAGCAGCAAGTACGGTGCTTGCCAACAAATCCTTTCTGAGAGCTAACACAGGGGAACTTTTCTGGTTGGTAAACTCAAGTCAAAAGATAGAGCCAAGAGCAGCAGCAGAAAGAGAAGTTGATGTGCTTCTTTGGGGAGCTCCTGTGGCGGGCATTAAGGAAGTGATGAGGGTACTGTCTGGGACTGAGAAGTAGCCCTGGTGATCCTTACCTTCTTTAGGCACCCACATCATATCTAGCTCTTAATATGGTTTCTAGCTGTCCCTTACTGTACTAAACAGGCTTCGCCAGTGGTTTTCAACTAGTGGAGTCCTAAGCCCAAGAGCCCACTATCCTGTGAGGACGGACCTGCTAGGGATCCTTCACATTCCAGTGTTACATGCTCAGATTCCAGAAGTCCTAACCCAATGCTGCATTTCTCCATGAAGAGAAGGGTTAGATGCCAGCTTATCAGTGCTATGTACTGATAATAAGGAACAAAATGGGCAAAATAGGCTTCTATGAGGTTAGGCTCTTTGTGCAACACCACTTCTATGGCCATCAGAGAATTCTAAATAGTGAATGAGGGTCATATCACCACAATCCATTTGTAAAGTGGATACAACTGCTTATATATACAACCTCCCATTTGCAGACACAGTAGCTTGTTGTGTGACAAAACCTTTTAAGTGCAAGGAAAAGTTAACTTTACACAGAAAAACCTGGCACACGCTACCCCAAACAGGTGGTCAAGGTTGGTTAGCACCGTGACCCTTCATGTTGACAGCATATGGTCTTGCTGAGAATGACATTTACCTCTGTAGGCTTCTTACCAAAAGCCTGCTGACACCAGTATAACCATGACAAGAAAATCTCAGACCCAAATTGAGGGATTATTCTACAAAATACCTGGCAAGTACTCCTTAAAAATTGCCAAGGTAATCAAAAATATATGAGAGGTCAGAGAAATGTCCCAGAGCAGTAGAGATTAGAGACGCAACAGTTAAATACAGGATGGCATCGTGGAAGGGATCAGGGGATAGAAAAGGTATTAGGGAAAAAATAGTGAAAAGCTGAAAAAAAATTTACTTATATAAATGTATCAGTGTGACTTTGTTATACAAACATACTATAGTAATATATGATGTTAACAGGGGAAACTGGATGAGGAGCATATCTGGGCTATAACTAGATATTCTGTACATCTAAGCTATTCCAAAATGTATTTTAAAAAGGGCTCTGGGACAATTTTCTTTTCGTCTGTGCTTTTCTGAAAAATCAAACATGTAGGAAGAGATGCTTTTTGGCTCTCATTTCCTTCTTGGCACTGTTCAGTAAGCACAAGTTGCATCCAGGTGTCAGAGACTAAGGAAGAACAAAACTATTCCCTCAGCTGCTGACACCTCCTGCCAGGGTTAATGATGTATGCCATCAGTGATGGTACCATGACACAACTCTTATCCAATGGTGGGTTTTTATTCTTGCCTCTTGTCTTTGGCAGTGATGCCACTAAATTAACTGAAAACAAGCCAGTATCAAAGAAATACCTATTTCCAATCAAGGTTAAAGATATACCATCATTTTCCCTCACACTATCCTTTTACCCAATATAAACAAGCAATAAGGACTAGAGAAATTTTTCCAAGAGAAACTGACTTACTGTCCTCATGTTCAATCTACCTGATCAAACTTACAAAAAGAAACTTGACCAGGGTTAAGAGAATTTTTTTATTTTTCCAGGTTTTCAAAATGATTCCACTTTCTTCTTCATGCTAAACAAACCATAAGCCTGAAATATCACAGATTAACCAAATGTTTTATTGGCCAAGACTATATTACATTACATATTTTCCCCCAAATGAGTCTGCTGCTCAGTACCCGTGCTGTGCTTCTGGCATGAAGTAGCCCTTTCCATTGCAATTCTAAAACGTGCTGTCCTAGCTGGTCCAAAACAGCTCTGATTTACAGAAGTGTACAGTGTGAGAAGCCATTATGTTTAAAAATTAAATTAAGAGGATACTCAGGTTATATGTGCACAAGAGGGCTAAGGATATTTGTCTTAAAATCACTCAAAAGTGTAACAACAACACAAGTACTGCTACCACCTACACATACACAATGTTAGATAGACAAAAACATAGAAAAATGTCCAAGAATGTCATGGGCCTTAGCAATGCAGGGCCAGATTAGCAGGAAGGCCAAAAATCAAAAGCACCAAGTTTAAGGAAACCAAGAGAAGAACAGTCACTCATTCTGACAATGGAAGTAGCCATGTGCAGAGCAAGTGTGGCTGGCTCCTACCAGAACTCACCAGCACTGATGAATCATCTGTTTGCATGTCGACTCACGGGTGTTCCACATAGCTCAGAGACAATTCAAACATTTATTAGTACTGTCCACAGAATTCAAGTTATTCTTACACTTTCAAAACTCAACAGTCTACAGTGGCTTAGTCTATAGGTAAATACTATCTTATATATTTTCTATAAAATTTTTAATATTACACAAAAAACGCAGGTTTTGATGTCTCAGTTCTAGGTAAGGATGTTAACCTCAGTTCTGAAACTCAGAATAAATTATCTGAAAACAAACTTTCAATATTTGTTGAAAAATGCTACTTACTCAAAATATAAAATTTTAACCAAGTTATTTGATGTTTAATGCAGTTCTCTTTGTGGTAAAGGCTTTTTTTCCCCCTGAGATTTCTCTGGCTCTTAATAAAGGCTTCTGGTTATTAAGATGTTGATGACAGTATTGTCCTGAGACAGCTCTGATATGCAATAAGTTGAATTTGTATAGGTCTTCTGACATTTAATATGTTCATAGGGTTTCACTCCACGCTAACAAGAGAGTAGGCCCAACGATGTGCATTTAACAACAGACCAAACCTGTAAGAGCCTAACATAACACACTAATCTTTGTTTAAAAAAAAAAAAAAAAACAGGAAAGTCAAGTACTGAAGACCTGGAAGTGGAGAGTTGTCCCAGGCACTCTTGTTTCCTTTCCCTGTCTGCCACGTCCCAACGCGGCACTCAGGTTTGCTGTGGCAGTCGTCTCCACCCCACTAACCATGGACCAGGGAGAATGCAAGGTGATTTTTAAAGGACTGGGCTTAAATGTGATATCTGGTGTCACATTCCCTGGCCAGCCCCACCTGGACCAACACTATAGGGAAATCTCATCAAGCTATACCTTACTGTGCGTCATGCAGTAAGGCAGGAGTTCCCTGAGGGCTTTCCAAACTCATTCCACACTGGGGCTTTTGCTCTGGTGTGCATCCTGGTGCGATGGACCCTAAGAGCTGCCTTACGGACAAAAGTTTTTCCACACTCATCACATTCATAGGGTTTGTCCCCTGTGTGAATCCTCTGGTGCACCCTGAGAGTTGAATTCTGGGCAAAAGCCTTCCCACATTCATTGCACTCGTAGGGCTTCTCCCCTGTGTGAATTCTCTGGTGTGCACCAAGGTGAGATTTCTGGGAGAACGCTTTCCCACACTCACCACACTCGTAGGGTCTCACACCTGTGTGAACCCTCTGGTGCACCCTGAGAGTTGAGTTCTGGGCAAAAGCCTTCCCACAGTCGCTGCACTCGTAGGGCTTCTCCCCCGTGTGCACCCTCTGGTGGGCACTAACATATGACTTCTCGGAAAAGCTTTTCCCACACTGGTGACACTCGTACGGCTTCTCCCCCATGCGCGTCCTCAGGTGTGCTCTGAGGTGTGACGTCTTGGAGAAAGCCTTCCCACACTCAGTACACTCGTAGGGTTTCTCCCCTGTGTGAGTCCTGTGATGCGCTCGGAGGGCTGAACTATCAGCAAACGTTTTCCCACACTGACTGCACCCGTAGGGCTTCTCCCCCGTGTGCGTTCTCTGGTGGGCGCAGAGGTGTGTCCTTTGAGAGAAGGTTTTCCCACATTCGCTGCACTCATAGGGCTTCTCCCCTCTGTGAATTCTCTGGTGCACGATGAGGGCTGCCTTGTAGACAAAACGTTTCCCGCATACGTTACACCCATAGGGCTTTTCCCCTGTGTGGGTCCTCTCATGTCCACTGAGGTACGATTTCTGGGAGAAAGTTTTTCCACATTCACTACACTCATAGGGTTTCTCCCCTGTGTGAATTCTTTGATGTGTGCTGAGGTGTGTTTTCTGAGAAAAGGTTTTCCCACACTCATTACATTCATAGAGTTTCTCCCCTGTGTGGATTTTCTGATGTGCTCTGAGGGCTGAATTGTGGGCAAAAGTTTTCTCACAGTCACTGCATTCGTAGGGTTTCTCCCCTGTGTGAGTCCTCTGATGCACTCTGAGGGCTGAATTATGGGCAAAGGTTTTCTCACAGTCATTACACCCATAGGGCTTCTCCCCCGTGTGAATTCTCTGATGGGCTCTGAAGGCTGAGTTATAGGTAAAGGATCTGCCACATTCATTACACCCGTAGGGCTTCTCCCCTGTGTGAATTCTCTCATGGGCTCTGAGAACAGAAACATGGGCAAAAGATCTCCCACACACATGACACGCATAGGGCTTCTCGCCTGTGTGAATTCTCTGATGTGCCCTGAGGGTTGAAGTGTCAGCAAAAGCTTTCCCACACTGGCTACATTCATAGGGTTTTTCCCCAGTGTGAGTTCTCTGATGTGCACTGAGATGTGTCTTGTGAGAGAAAGTCTTCCCACATTCAATGCATTCATAGGGTCTTTCACCCCTGTGAGTTCTCTGATGTGCTGTCAGATGTGACGTTTTGGAGAACGTTTTCCCACAGTCAGCACATTCATAGGGTTTCCCACCCGGGTGAACTTTCTGATATTCCTTGAGATGTCCCATCACGGAGGTTTTCACATACTCACGGCTGTGGCAGATCTTCATCTCTGTGTCTGTTCTCTGCTGTCCCATGGGGGGTGGTGTGTGACATTTCCTGCAGTCGTTGTTACCATAAGGTTTCTCCTTTGTGTGAAGCCTCAGATGTTCACTGAGGTTTGACTTCTCACAGAAAGTGTTCCCACATTTATTGCATTCACAGAGTTTGGACGCCATATGAGTTCCAGGATGCTGACTAGGGTGTGAATGTGAACAAAAGAATTTCCCACATTCCTCACATTTGTAAGGGTTCTCCCCTGAGTGAGTCTTCTGATCCTGAATGGGGTGTGCTTTCTGGAAAAAGGATTCCCTGCGTTTCCCGTACAGACCTGACTGGCAGGGTTTCTCTTGAGTTTGCTGATGTGTGATAAGGCCTAATTTCCAGAAGAAGGTATTAGTACATTCAGGACATTCACAGAAGTTATCTCCAATTGGCTTCTCCTGATGTACTATGTGGGCCGGACTTTGGCTCAAGTTTTCTTCACATGGATTGCTTTCAAGAACACTCTGTCCTGTAACAGGTCTCTGAGCTTGAATTAGGGGTAACTTCCTACATGAATTAATACCATTTTTATCACATTCCTGGTGTGTTACAGCCAGGTGAACTTTACTATACTCCTCGATGGTGGATTCGCAGCAGAATTCCCCACAGTCACTAACATCAGAGCACTTCTCCCTTGGGTCAGCTCTCGTGTGGCTAAACAGAGTTGTCCTATCACAGTTTTTCCCAAGCTCATCATCCTGACAGCACTGCTCTTCTGTTGGAGAACTCTCAACTGTAAGGCAGACAGTTTTTTCATACAAAATTTTCCCAAACTCACTGCATTCAAACAATTGCTCCAATGTTTGAAATCTCTGATCCTTACCTTTCTTAACACTAACAGTTTTCACATTTTTATTATATTCATGAGATTTCTCTCCAGTATGAGTGTCCCTGTGTTTACTAGAAAGCTGCAAATTTTCACATACAGTCATGTAATCAGCCTTCTCTCTTGAATAGTCTCCTTCACTAATAATTAACTCAGAAATAACTGGAAAATTCACTTGACATGAATCATGTTTATAGGTTATTTTTCCTGAAAAACCTGAAGCTATGCCCAAATTAAATGGTTTTTCTAGAACTTTCTGTCCTTCTTTACTCAGTGTTTTATCACCAATGAATATTACTTGCCATAGAGGCTTCCCTTGTTTGTCTTGATTTCCCTTGATGTGGACGTCTACTTTGTAATAACCTAAAATGAGAAAAAATTGGAAACATAAATCTTACATTTCTTATGTAAAGGAACTTTAACTATTTTGTGTTACATATTTTATTCTGATGTTTCTAGTCATGCATCCAAGATCAATTCACACACAGAGAGACAGCCATTCTCCTCCCTCATCCATGGATGTTGGTTTTTTTTAAAAGTACGTATTACTTTCAGTGAGAGCCCAAACAGAATAGCCTCATTCCTCCAAGGTTCTTCCTTCTGACAACTGAAAATCCAACAAAAGAAAAGTAACTACATGTGAAAATGCTTCAAAAAATGTAAAGAAAGTGGACCTCAGAACTTAAGAAAATGACACAATGGAGAATTCCAAGGCTTTTTTTCCTACTTCTTAGATGTACTACACTGTACACTGAAGAAGCCAATGATATGAAGATAACAAAGATACAGACAAAAATATGCTCTAAGAAAAGTCTATTCATTCTAGTCAATGGTCTCAAAGGTCTAATGAAATAGAAACTTTTTTGGACAAACTCCACCTACTCAAGCCAAACAAAACTACAGTTCCACAGAGGCTGAGCAGGAAGCGAATCTTCCAGGGCCAGAGACACAGAAGACAGGCGGTTTTGTATTTCCCTTCGTGAGCCAAATGACGAGTTTATAGGAAAGATGATGAAGGATACAAAGAAAGTTCCATTTGGGGAATATGCTGGGAGATGGTGATAGCAGCCACTGACAAACCCCACCTGCAGCCATATTCTTACTAATTTATAAAACAAAGAATCTCAAGAACAACAAATATTTTGTTTTAGGGCACCAGTGGCAATTCACAAAAGATAGAGGAAAGAAAGAACAAAGAAAACTTAAAGCACAGAAACAAGAGGAAGAAGTACATGGTAAGCGTGACCCCACAGATAGGAAGATGAGGTTGCACTTAGATAACCACACCTTCAAGACCTGATGACACAATACGTTCAATAACAGCTGGATTCACATTCTTCTCAAATGACATGAAACATCCTAGGATAAAAGAAAAACCTTCACAAATATAAAAGAATGGAAATTATACAAGGATGATTTCAACCTCCAGAGAAATTATACTAGGAATCAGTAAACAAAGGTATACGGAGAAATAAAAATATTTGTAAACTAGGCACTTTTGAATAACTCAGGAGTGAAAGTGTAAGCTTACAGAAAACATTTCTGAAGTGAATAGAAACACAAACAAAACACAGGAATTTGTGGGCTGCAGCTAAAGCAGTGCTCAGAAGTAAACTCATGGCTTAAAATGTTTCACATTAGAAAAGAAAGATCGACAGTCAGTTACCTAAGCATCTCCTCTAAGAAACTAAATAAAAAGAGGAAATTAAATCCAAAGAACAAAGAAGGAAGAAAATAGCAAAGATTAGAGAAGATATTGCAATTGAAAAAAGAAAACAACACAGAAGGTTAATCAAACCAAACTTAGTTCTTTGAAAAGATTTTAAATCTTTTCAATTTTTAATTTTGATTAAAATTAATAGGAAAATCAAAAGACACAAATTATCAACATCAGAAAAACAAGAGGGAGGTGTGCTTACTGACACAACAGACATTGAAGAGATCATAAAGGAAGGTTAGCAAAAACTCTTATATTAGTTCAGGTTACTATTACAAATCGCCATAAACTGGGTGACTTAAACAACAAATATTTATCACAGTTCTGGAAGCTGGAAGTCCAAAAAGAGTGCTAGCCTGGTCATGTTCTGTCAGCACTCTCATGCACTAGACCACTGACTTCCTGTTATTTATTCACACAGTGCAAAGAGGTACTAGTTGCCTGGACTCTTCTTGTAAGAGCACTCTAAACTCTTCATGGAAGCTCCACCTGCATGACTTAACTACCTTCCAAAAGTTGCACCTCTAAATGGAGACATCAGGATCAGAGTTTCAACATATGACTGGAGGAAAGGGAACAAATATTCAGTCCACTGCAAACTCTATGCCCACAAACAATTCACACAAATAATAAGCAAATTCCTTAGAAAAAAACAAACTTCTAAATTCACTTAAGAAGAAAGATAACCTAACCTAAATAATTATACACACAAATGCAGAATATATATATAAAATATGCAGTTTACATATTATACTATATATACACATATGTAATAAACTACATAATACATACATGTAGCATGATACATAAATAAAGGAAATAAACAAAAAGTCTATAACATCAGGCTTCAGAGTAAGAGACTGAATGATTTCTAAAATTGGGAAAAATAAGAGTGGCATCCATACTCACCACCTTTACTCAAGACTGTACTAGAATTATCAGCTAGTGCAATATGACAAGAATAAAAACAAAAAGATGTGGAGTAGTTCTATTAAAAAAAAATCCACACAAACAAAATAATCTACAAACAAGTTCTCTGAACTAATAAGAATTTTAGCAAAATCAAAATACAAGGCCTGTATACAATCCTATGCCTATAAACAAACAATAATTAATGGGTTGGAATTTGAAATTACAGCAACAATATTATTTAGCATGTCATCAAAACTATTTTTTAAAATCTTGATATTGATAACGTGAAAGCTGCAAAACACTGAAGAAGGAAATCCTAAATAAATGAGGAGAGACACTGGTAATTCTCTTCAAGTAAATATAGAGATTCAACACAATTCCAGTTGAAATGCCAGCATGCTTGTCTTCCTTTCTCTTTTTCTTTTAATAAGGAAAGGAGATCATTTTAAATTCATAGAGAAGATGAAAATTAGAAAACTACCTGATTTCAAAAACTTCTTTCATGTGTGTGTGGTGCTTGGGATCTAAGCCAGGGTAGGCAAACACTCTACCACTGAATGCTTCTCTGGTCTTCTATACAGTAATCAAGATAATACAATGCTGGCATAGGACAGATATGTAGATGAATAAAATAGAACAGAAACTCCAGAAACACACTCACAAGTATACATTCACTGATATTTCTGTTTGTTTTCTTGTGGTGCTGGGGATTGAACCAGGGCCTTGTGCATGCAAGGCAAGCACTCTACCAACTGAGCTACATCCCCAGCCCATTTTTATTTCTAAGTAATGCAAAGACACAATTTGATGGAAAAACAGCCTTTTCAACAAATAGAACTAGAATAACTGGACTCCCTATTTTAAAAGTTTAAAACGTGACATACAACTCATATTTTCTATGTAAGTTAATAATCAATGGATCATAATCTAAGTGTAGAAAGTTAAACTTTAAAATTTCTAAAAGAGAGCAAGAATAAATCTGTGTTACTTTTAAGTTCTGAAGGTTATAGACAGAAAAAACAAACCATGATCCATAAGATAAAATTAATAATTGGACCTTATCAAGATTAATGCTCAGTTTTAGCCAGCCACTTTTGAAACCATACCAATAGGAGAAACAGGTGGCAACATCATTACCTGCCAAGTGGGAACAGACGTCCAGACTCCTGGCCGATCTCCACTGGCACCCTGGGTTAGGGAGACAGCCTCCACATTAACACCAAGCAGAGGTGGGAGATCAGGCATCCCTCAGGCATCTGCTGACACTAACTGTCTTCCATTTCATCAGGTGCCAAGGCCCCTAGTTCATCATCCTTCTCTCCACTTTGCAGGATTTCTGTGTGTGTGTGTGTGTGTGTGTGTGTGTGTGTTTTCACATAAATACATACGTCTGAACTCGGGGTACAGTAGGAAGGAAAATGCTTACTCTACTTTTCCTCAATCCTTTCCTAAGAAGAGTCATGAACCTATTGTATATAGTCTTGTAGGACATTTCTAATTTAATTTGATAACCAGCTATTTAAGTCATTTGGATCCATTTTTCTGTGTTACTTTTAAGTTATTTCAAGATCCTATCCCCAATGTCCTAGAGTGCCACTTGAGACCAACTGTCTTAAAGCACGTGTTTGCTTGAGCTTTCCACCCTGTTTCTCTAATTTATTAGATGATCTAACTCCTGACCCAAGTACTCCACTGCTCAGAGCTTTGCCTAAGTCTCCATATCTGGTAGACCAAGCCCTCCTGTATCATTCTTATTTATGAATGGGATCTTGTCTACTATGGCATTAAATCTATACATATATATCCCCACTTGAGTTTATCACGTAGGTATTTCTTCTCTTTATCTTTATTAGGGTTACCTAAAGTTTGACCCATTCTGTTGTTTTTTATTCTAAGAAATTGTCCATTCCTTGGTTTTATAGTTTATTAATTTCTGATTTTACTTTTAAATTCTTCTGCTTTCATTAGTGTATTTTTGTTACTCTTTTTGCTTAATTTATTAAGCAAACTTACTCCTGTTAACTAATTTAGCTATAGTTGAAGGTTCCTAATATACAACCACATATATTCAAAAGTATGCAATTTTGGATTTCCTTTTATATACATTGATTAATAAAGATAATTTTTTTAGTTTTCGTGTAGCACTTTTGTTTATTCATTTTATTAATTTCTAGATTTATCATACTATGTTCAGAGAATATTTGTGGCGATTCTAATGAGTTAGAATAATATTACATTTTCATTTTCTTATGATTATTTCATGGGAATAATCTTTGCATTCGGCATCCATAATTTATGGTTCACTTGAGTACAATGCTATTTATATCTCCTACAGTAGTACTACTGTTTAATCAGATGACATATATTATGATGTCCTAATTCTAATGAGTTTTAGTTTCTTAGGACTCCACTATTTGGTGATTTTTTGAATACTGATATTATTTTATTTGGTATAATCATTCAGATTCTTAAAACTTTTTTTAACCCATGTTTTTGAGCAAGAGAGGTTTCCTTTCTTTTTCAAGTCCAAAGACCAAACGCACAGCCTTGGGAGTGCTAGGCAAAGGTCTGCCACTGAGCTAAATACCCAACCCCAAGGGGCTTCTTTTAATTCAATGTACTTTAACTTGCTAACGCCAAATCTGAATAACAAGGGGAGATGAAACCTACATTATTTTATTCTTATTGACTTAACAACTTTACCATTCTTTTATGCTCCATCTAAATTAGGCCAACCTTTATGTTATTTCTTTACAGTCTTCTCTTTATAAGTTATTTTTCTGAGACATTTGTTACAGTGACAGACAGCTGGATTAGTATCGCACTCCGGGTTTAAGGACCCCAATTCTCTGATAGTGCTCACTCACCTGGGTACTTGTGGCTTAGGAATCTGTCCTCTGAAGACCACGGTTCTTCTCCTTGCTCCAATTTGAATATCACCTTGGGCTTGGTAATGCAATACCCTATAAATAGAATAATTGAGGGTGCTTATGTACCAGATCCTCAGTCTTTTGGGTTTGCAAAAAATGGGTTAAAAAAAAAACAGGCAAGTAAAGGTGCTCAAGTAAATGTGCTCAACTGAAGTGTACTATTTCTGTTTTGCTACAGGTTTCAATTACTTTAGACCTCTTAATCCAAAGCTTGATTACCAATGTTCATCTCGATAGAGTCCACGTGTTTTGATAATTAGAAAACAAAAAGGAAATATATTCTAGAGGGAGTCACATGGTCAGGTCTGCTCACCCACGGAGACCAGGTGGCTGTAGTTCTCCAGCATCACCTCTCTGTACAGAGTCCTCTGAGCAGGGCCCATGTGCCGCCACTCCTCCGGGGAGAGTTCCACAGTCACATCCTCGAATGACACTGATCCCTGTGTCAAACATTTTGTTCAAGGGCTCAGAATTAGATAACAGAAAAAAAAAAATGCCTTTGAGAACTACTTTTTCTATCTGTTCTGGAGCTCAAAACTGAATGGTTTTACAAAAGGCCTACCCTGGACCTAATTTTGTTGTAAACTTTGGTATTACTCAATTAGTTAGATAAGCTTTTAGTGTACTGTAATTCATTTATATACGTAAATGAATTACAGATTTTCAAAGACCAAAAAAAAAGCCAATGTAGATAGACATTCTACAATTATTCATTCACATCCCAATGGGTCACCCTAGGTATTCTCTAGGATGTTCACATTTTCCTTGGACAGCATCATATAACTAATGGAAGCCAACAAAGAGATCCATATATGCTCTGTAGACCTTGCACCTGACAGAACTCAAGTAGAAAGATATATAAATCTAGAGCACCCGAAGAGCAAAGAACAGTTTACAAAGGAGTTGGAACCAGAGTTGGAACACTACCTATACTAAAATAATAGTAATGTGATAATAGGAATAGATCACACAGGAGGAAAAAAATCACCATGTGGTTAACAACGTTCTCATGTAGCTACCCGGTCCAGATGCTTAACCAGCTTTTAAATTTTTTTATTTTATTAAAAAAAATAGTGCCAAAAATTGATATGGTGGTGCAAAAAACTTGGTATTGGAGAAACAAAAGTAAAAAATGCATTAGAAGTTGTAGTGAAACGGATCTGTCCATGCAGCTACTAAGGGTCCATAGAACATAAAGACAGAAAGGTCTCTTAAATAAGTATGCACTTGATTTTAGGGCAGAGAACAGATAGCTAACTTGAAGGTGGTATTTTTAGAGTTACTAACAATTTAAGTGCTATCATCAGACAGCTCCCAGAGCACATAGGGATTAAGGAAGAAAAAATACAAAAATAACAGCTAAAGAACCAGGGTTATTAAAAAGGCTGGTAGAAAATATACAGGTCACAAAGCCAGAAGAGTTTCCTGCAAACTAATAACAGAATTAGGAGAGGGTATCTTAGAAGCCAAGAAAAGGGAAATTTCCCACAACAAAAAACTTCAAATTCAAGCTAACAAGTGTTAAGAGTGAAATAGTAAAGATCCAAGAATATTCTCTCTTCACAAAAGCAATAAAAATCTAGTAAAAAGTGAAGAATCAACTTTTTCAGACCTCTGTAAGCTAATCCAAAATTCACAGCAATCTGAAGAGCTGTTATAAAAGAAAAACAGCAGCATCATACTAAGAACTGTGATCTTGGGACATTTTAACTTGTCCATCTCCATGTCTTTCCCCTCAATTCTGCAGTAGCTTCAACTGAGAACCAATGGTCTGAAATACAGTGAAAAATAGCAGTCTGGCAACTAGGAGGAGGCAGATCTGGGTTCACATTCAAAGCCTCACTCCCAGACACTCACTCATCATTTGACCTGTCTGATAGTTCCCTGCAGAACACACTTGCAAAGCTCAGCTAGTTAAAAAAAAAAAAAAAAAAAAAAAAAGCCTTATCCTCAAAGGCCTTAGTCAAAGGCATTTAAAGCAATTGTTTAACTTAGCAGTGCCCTGGAATGGTGAGAAACAGTGGGAACGTCAGTTTCAGTTTTCAAAAAACTAAAAAAGAAAAAAAGAAGAATGACATGTGCACAAAAGTCTTGAAAAGTTCCCTTAGATTCCTGAGACTCTAGAAGGCTGCCAACATAGAGCTGAGCAGCCGGTCGGGATTGTGAGCATGCTTAGGACAGACAGGAGAAGGCCCAAGGCTACCGTCTCTGCATGACCTGGAAGTCTACAGTAAGCAGAGCATGAAGGCTGGTGCAGAGGTGGAAATGGCCTGATGCTCCTAAAGGAGCAGAACCCTTTGGCAAAACCCGGAAGACATACTGATTTCAGGAATTAAAGAAATTTCTGCAGAGACTTCAGCTGCCTGCCACTCACAACAAAAACACAGGCTCTTCAGAACTAGTTGTTAAAGTCACTGAATAAATAAATTTCAACCCTCACTCCTGTGGAGGGGAGGAATTCTTGATTTCTACAGTTGCCACAGTGTTTTATTTAAAATATCCAGTTTTCAACAAAAAAATTACAAAAGATAAAAATTAAAAAGAAAGTAATATCCATGTGGAAGGGGAAAAGTGCAATAAATAGGAATAACTCCTGAGGAAACAGATACTGGATTAACCAGACAATGACTTCAAATCAGCTATTTTAAATCTGGTCAAAGACCCAGTGAAAGATGATGTCTAAGGACCAAAATAAAACATGAAAATCACATTTCACCCAATAAAGTATACGAACAAAGTGATAAATGTTATAAAAAGGAATCAAATAGAAACTCTACAGTTGAAAAGTACAATAACTGAAAAAAAATTCATATAAAAATTTGTTCAACAGTAGATGTGAGCAAGTGTGGGGGGGAGCACATACTCTTAAGAGACATGTATGCAATGAGGGAAACAAAGAAATAATGACAGAAAATGAGCTGTGGGACAGCATCAAGCTTGTTCTCAGGCAGGATGAGAGTGCCAGACAGAAAGAAGAGTGGGCCTGAAAAGAAATTGAAAAAAATAATAGCAATGAAGTCCCAAAATTCATGATTAGTCTACACCCTGAAGCAGCTCAAAAAACTTCAAATAGGATAAACTTGGAGTAAGAGGCTGTCACGACCCCTCGCCAGCAAGGGAAAACACGACACAGGATTCTTCTTTCAGCAGTTTATTCAGGCCTTGATTCATGTATCATCTTCTAGTGACCCCCCGCCGAGCGCCCAAGCACAGCCTAATAAAGCCTCCCGCATACCAATCTTAAGCTGCCACGTGGACCTTTCTCATAGGATGGGAAGGGATTGCGTGCCAATTCTCCATATTAGGAGTTGTTTGTCACAGGCCACAGTGGAAGCCGGCGCCATCTTCTAATGGCGGCCACGGTCTAAATAGAACGGCTCACCACAAGAGGCCACAGCTGGACCCTTGATAATCAAAGTGTTAAAAAGCCAAAGACAGACAATCATTTTTTTTTTTTTTTTTTTGGTACTGGGGACTGAACCAGGGACATTCTACCACTGAGCCCCATCCCCAACCCTGTTTATTTTTATTTTGAAACAAATTCTCACTAAGTTGCCCAGGTTGGCACTGAACCTGCCTCAGCCTCCTGAGTAGCTGGGATTACCTGCCTAGGTCACTATGGGCAGTAACAAAGAGATAATTTTAAAATCAGCAAGAGAGAAATGACTAGTCATATTAAAGGTGATTTCTAATGAGAAACCATGAAGACAGAAGTTAATGGAATGACATATTCAAAGTACTCAAAGAAAAAAACTGTCAACCAAGAATCATCAACAGGCAACCAAAACCTCCCCAGAGAAACAAAAACTAAGAAAATTCATCAAAGGCAAAACTGCCCTATGAGAAATAAAAAGGGTGTGGTCCAGACAGAAAGTAGATTAAAGTTGCTTGGGACTTGGAAAGAACACAGTGAGAGTTAGGGGTTTGAAGGCAATGAAAATGTTCTAAAACTAATTGTGGTGATTCCTTCATGAACCTGAGAACACAGTGAAAAATTCCTAAATTCTGCATTTAATTGGGTGAGCAGTATAATACATGAACTAAATCTCAACAAAGCTGAAAAATAAGAGAGGATGAAGTCATCAGAGACAACAAAGAAGACCAAAGGGTCAGGGATGGAGTACAGAGATGAGCCACGTGAAAGGACAAGAGACGATGACTCCCTGAAGACACTGGCAGGGAAAGGACAGGACAGTGCAGAGAAACTTTCCAGGACAGAGTGAGAAGTAGAGGCAAGTGTTGCACAAAAGTTAAGTAAGGAACGGAGGAGGGCCACTGGATGTATTACAACCCACAGGGCCCTGAGATCACAGGCAATCTTCTATGTTTTTAGCAAGTTATTAACTAAATCACCAACTTGAACCTTCCACAAGGAAGCAGTCTGCTTTAGATTTCTCATCAATGTAAATCTTTAAGTATTATCTGTCTGACACTCTGCCATGACTATCAGAAACCTCAGAGAAGTATTGCAGCTCTTTTAGAATTTGTCTAGCAGGTTTTCTGGCTATTGCCGGAAGGCCCCCCACCAAAAAAAAAAAAAAAACCTCAGAAATAAACTGTAACTTGGCTTGGTAAATTTACAATATTTAAGGACCTGTGTCTATCCATGTGCTACTTTTGACTCTACTGTTGATCAATATTTCCGTACCTTCTATGAAAGTCTTTCTACTTTTTCCACGTTAATGTACAGACACAGAAACCTTTATAAAATCAATTGTAAAACAAACTGGTTATTACAAACCAAACTCACCGGATATGTGTTCATTTTCTGCAGCTCCTGGAAGAGTGGAGGAAACTGAAGATTCAGCTGGGGATAAGAGAAACAGGGGTCATCAGAGACGTAGTTTGCCTTAAAACTGTAAAAATCTCATCATATCAGCTGTATAAAAAGGTTCCTGATGAGGAATAGCCCTTTGACTCTTAAAAGGGACAAGAAAGACTACATAGAGGCAGCAAGAACTAAACACGTGCATCTCGATATGATTATATGTCACCAAGGTGAAAATCGTTTTTTGTTGATATATCAAAAAAGTTAAAATAAAAGAACAGGATTGGCTAACAAAGCTCAACCACATAAGAAATGAAACTCTATCTTCATTAAAACTAGTGTCACAAAAACTATATGGGCTGGCTTATTAAATTCTTACTGTCTTTCCAAAGTTAGAATACACACAGAAAATTCCGAAATAAAGATGGGATGTTTTATGCAATATATTTTTAAACTTTCAATTCTAAATTGGTTGTTGACTTTTTAAAGAAAGACCTTTTGATAAGTTGCTATGGCACTCATCTGTGTAAGTGAACAGCACTCTGCTTGGCTCCTGGTTCTGCCCTGGGTAACTTTAAGACTCAGGATTTTTGAGCTTCCAATATAGAAAACTTCCTCTACTATCATTTTGTTATTCTCTATGTTCAGGAAAGAGGGAGCATCACATAACTCTACATGCCACATGAGATGACAGGCATGGTATGAGACAGCTCAGGATCTGGAAAGGCTGAGGGGAGAATGAAGGAAATGGGATGTTGAAGATTTTGACAGTTGGTTGTCTCCCCCAGATATCAAGCCCTCACCAGCCCTCCAGGAAGTGCCTTTTGCTTTGCAGCCTGGTGGCCATCCATTCCTTTCAACACCAAGTTGAAAACTAGTTCACAGCATCCATGATCACAAAGCCTGTGATGCCACTGGAAGTGGTGGCTTCACCAAGTCTGACTCATGCTGTGTAGGGAATCAAGAACTGCCTCTAACAGAGCAAAGCAGTACCTTCTCCTTTCTAGAATCTTCTGTGTTTGCTCTGAAGCTCTGGGAGGAATCTCGATCAAACTAGCTCTTCTTGTTAGTGGCAGTAGTCACTAGGACTCCCTCTTCCCTGCTTATAAAAGCTGCTTTGCTCCATGGTTCCAGGACCAGACCTGAGGAGCAAATTTGAACCCTCACCTAACACCCTAAACCTGATTCTTCTGGAATTCACTAGAAGTATGCTATCCTTTATTGTAGCCTTATCCACATGCAATTACTGAACACCTTAAATTTGGCTCATGTCCCAAGCCAAAATAATATATTGGATGTACTGAGTTAAATGAAATACATCAGTGAAATTGGCTTTGTCTGATGATTTTTTTTTTCCTGTAGTCACTGAAAACTTCCAAATTTCGTGCATGTTTTGCATTATCTTTCTACTGGACAGCACTGCACGGCAACATCCATCTGCCTTTGAGGGCACAGATAGCCTGAAACGTGCAAAGAGGTTCAGGAGCTGAGACCCTTCTGACCCAAGCGCTCTGTGGAGATCCCACAAATCCCAGGATCTGTTTCGCACATGGTGAGATTCTCTCCACAGTCTATCACAGTCATCATCCTTGGAGACTTGGGAACAGCCGCTCCACCTAAGTCCTCTGAAGGTTTCAGGCAGGTAGGATGTAAAGAAGAGCCAGTGACAGGGGGTAAAACTGTGTTGGAGGGGTGGGTCCTCTCTCACCTACTTAAGGTGTCCTGGGGCACCCACCCCCATGAATACCTTCCATGTTTTAAAATGGCTTGTTTAATAAACACGTCCCGAAGGTGCAATAAATGCCAAACCAAGAAAACAAGCGTCTCCTGCTCAGGACTACACTTGCTCGGTGCTTGTGACTCGAATTTGACAAAACGTCCTACAGGCAGCTAAGGGGAGTGGAGCTGGCGGTCACAGCCTCCCGCCGGTCACCAAGGCTACCACCGCGCATCCCCCTCTCCGCACCGCAGACCCCGGCCGCGCGGGGACCTGCGCGCTCGGTCCCCCGCACACGCCCACCTGTCCCGAGGGCCCCACGCCGCGCGGAGCCGTCGCCGGCGCTCTCACCCGGGGACACAGCGTCTGCTCTCGCACAGAAGCCGAGCGTCTGAGGCAGCATCCCGTGCCGGGCGGGGCCTGCGCGAGTGCAGACGGAGCTCCGACCGCCGTTCCCAGAGTGCAGCGCGGGAAGCCCGTGACGTCAGAAACTACACTTCCCATGAGCCTCTGCGCCCCGGGCGCGATTTCGCTCGGCTTCCTTAGACCTGAGGGAGAGTTTGGCCTGAGGTTTGCAGCCTAGGTGTTTCCAGAATATGGGCCTAACAAGCTGCAATGCGGGGTTCCCAATTGGATGCTCTTTGGGAGGAAAAAACAGCTGCAAACAGATGTTAACAGCCGGGGGCATGAATATGGCTGGACATTAAAAGTACTAAGAAAAATTACCGTTACTTGGTGTGATGATATTGAGAAATTGTACAGTTGTGTGTTTGAAGATTAAAGTATTACTTTAAAATGATGCAACGAAACAGAAAGCAATTACGGCAGAATTGTTAAATGCTGCATGTTAATTGTTAAAGATTCAGAATTGTTAAATCTGTATGTGCAATGCTCTTTTACCATTTTCAACTGTTCTCGGTATTTGACTGTTTATGACGTACATAGGAAAAGACCTGGAGAGGGGGAAATTGGGGGTAGGAAAGTGAGAAGACCATCCTATCCGTATGGAAGTATGCCTTTAAACTCAAAACTGCCAAGAGAAATAAAGGTACATTCAAATATATCTTGTAAAGAGAACTATGAAATAGTACACCTACTAGCAGTGTTTATCTGGAAGGTGGGCGGAGGGAAGCTAGCTGATCAAACTTACCCAGTCATGCGTGAAAACACATGCAACCCAAAATAAGAAAATGATCATTTCCTCAACCTTGCATTTCCATGAGGAAATCTTCCTTGAAACTTAACGTGTGCATTATGACATTAAAAACAAAAACAAAAACAAAAAAACCCTTAGGGACATGTGATACAATAATAGTTTTTTTTAATTAATAAGCTTTTTTTAGAGCAGCTTTCCATATACAGAAAAATCAAGCAGAAAGCCAAAGTCCCCACATACTCACTCTCGTCAGCCTACACTCAGGTTCCCCTACTATTAACATCTTGTATAGAATAGGATGTTTTGTACGATTAGTGAAATTCACTCTTCGTTTCCTATAGTTCTTTGGGTTTTTTCAAATGCAAAATGGGGTGCAGCATGACTTCCACCGATACAATAACGTAACATTCATTAAAGTTATTTATATAGGGTCTCAGAATCAATGGGGCCTTCGGGTCATTATAGTAATCATCCAAAATTATTTCACATCCCTAAAAATCCTCTATGCTCTACCAATTCACCCTCCCATATATTTTCCTTTGGCTGAATGTTATTTAGTTGGACAGTTGGAATCACACAGTATGTTGCCTTTTCATACTAGCTTCCTTAAAACAGACATGTGAATAATCATTTTCCATATCTTTCCACAGCTTGATATCTCATTTAAAAAAATCTCTGGATAATACATTCCAGAGTATGGATATACCACAGTTTATCCACTTACATATATAAAGACATCTTTGATGCTTCCAAGTGTTTGCAGTTATGAATAAAACTGCTATAAACTTTTGTACGCAGGCTTTTGTGTGGACCTAGTTTTTCAAACCTGCTAGGTAATTATTAAGGAACACAATTACTAGACTGTGTAGTGAAACTACATTTAGGTTTATTGTTTAAAAATCTGCCAGGCTGTCTTCAGAAGTATCTTTCATTTTATATTCTCACCAGCAATTGCTCCACATGCTTACTAGCATTTAATGTTGTCAGTGTTTCAGATTTTGGACATTTTAATAGGTATGTAGTGATGTGTTCCTGTAAGACTCATAATTTGCAATTCTCTCATAACATGATTCCAGGCTTCTTTTAATATGCTTATTTGCTATAAGCATGTCTTCTTGGGCAAGGTGTCTGTTCAACTTTTTCACTCACTTTTTATTGTCCTATGATTGAATTTTAAGAGTTATTTTTGTATTAGAAATAAAATTATTCAGCCCGCCCGCTGTGGAAGCGGCTGCGGCCGAGCGGCGAGCAGCGTCGCGATGTCGGGGCTGCCCACTAGCCTGGAGCAGCTGCGCCCAGAGCAGAGCGCGCTGGAGGCGTCGCGCACTCGCTTCGTGCTGGGGCTTCGTGCTGGTGCTGGACGTGGGCAGCTCTATGATCCGCTGCCACGTCTATGACCGGACGGCGCGGGTCTGCGGCTCCAGCGCGCAGAAGGTAGAAAATCTTTATCCTCGAGTTGGCTGGGTTGAAATTGATCCTGACATTCTCTGGACTCAATTTGTTGCTGTAATAAAAGATGCTATCAAAGCTGCAGGAGCACAGATGAACCAGATTGTTGGTCTTGGTATATCCACACAGAGAGCAACTTTCATTACGTGGAACAGGAAAACAGGAAATCATTTTCACAACTTTATTAGTTGGCAAGACCTAAGAGCAATTGAACTTGTAAAATCCTGGAATAATTCTCTTGTAATGAAGTTCCTGCACAGTTCCTGCTGAGTGCTGCACTTCTTCACTAGAAGTAAGCGACTCCTAGCAGCCAGTCGGTTCACCTTCGCCACCCAGCAGGCTTCTTTGCGATTGGCCTGGATTTTACAGAACCTGACAGAGGTACAGAAGGCAGTTGAAGAAGAAAATTGTTGCTTTGGGACTATTGATACCTGGTTGCTATACAAGCTCACAAAAGTTTCTCAGTATGCCACGGATTTTTCAAATGCCAGTACAACTGGACTTTTTGATCCATATGAGATGTGTTGGAGCAGGCTCATTACCTCCATGATTTCCGTACCACTCTCTCTCCTGCCTCCCGTGAAGGACACCAGCCACAATTTTGGATCAGTGGATGAAGAGATATTTGGTGTGCCTATACCAATAGTTGCCTTGGTCGGCGACCATCAATCAGCCATGTTCGGAGAGTGCTGCTTCCAGACAGGAGATGTAAAATTAACCATGGGAACTGGGACTTTTTTGGATATTAATACTGGAAACGACCCTCAACATACTGTTGGAGGCTTTTATCCATTGATCGGGTGGAAAATTGGACAAGAAGTTGTATGCTTAGCTGAAGGCAATGCAGGAGACACTGGAAGTGCCATAAAATGGGCTCAGCAGTTAGATCTTTTCACAGATGCTGCTGAGACTGAAAAAATGGCCAAAAGTTTGGAAGATTCTGAAGGAGTTTATTTTGTTCCATCTTTTAGTGGATTACAAGCTCCATTAAATGACCCCTGTGCATGTGCTTCTTTTATGGGTTTGAAGCCTTCTACCAATAAACACCATCTTGTCCGAGCAATACTGGAGTCAATAGCTTTCAGAAACAAACAATTATATGAGATGATGCAGAAAGAGATCCATATTCCTGTTACAAACGTCCGGGCAGATGGAGGAGTTTGTAAGAACGGTTTTGTCATGCAGATGACTTCAGACCTGATTAATGAGAATATAGACAGACCAGCCCACTTTGACATGTCCTGTTTGGGTGCTGCTTCTCTTGCTGGCCTTGCTGTTGGGTTTTGGACTGACAAGGAGGAACTAAAGAAATTGAGGCAAAGTGAAATGATTTTCAAGCCGCAGAAGAAATGTCAAGAATATGAAATGAATATGGAAAACTGGGTCAAAGCAGTGAAACGCTCCATGAATTGGTATAACAAGACATAACACTAAATGAAACAGTCAAGACTGTAGCCGGCTGGTGGATGCCACCTGCAGATTACAGTGCTCAGGGAGGACTGGTACAACAGGGACCACAGAAAGATTCAAAATGAGCTTCGCAACCTGGGAGAAAAAGTGTTGCTCTTAAAAAACAAAAACAAAACTAACTAAAAAACACTAACTTTTTTTTTAATCTTGGTAAAATTATAAGGCGGCAGCAATACCTCAAAACTTCGTCTTCAATTTTCTAGCAAATTCCACAGGACATCAGCCATTTCCAACTGGATTTTGACAGTTATGAGCCCTCCTCTTTTTTAAACTGGGTCAGTGGTACATGGAACATAATTGTTTAGCATCCGAGAGCTAATAATTCTAGGTGAAACACCATTCACATTTTGCTCCAAATTATTGGAAAAATATTTCTTTAATTCTTTACAACTAAGTGGGCCAAACCAGGCATAGTGGAGCATACTTGTAATCCTGTCTATTTGGGAGGCTGAGGCAGAAGGATCAAGGCCAGCCTCAGCAATTTAGAGAGACCCTATCTCAAAATGAAAAGGGCTGGGATGTAGCTCAATAGCAGAGCACCCCTGGGTTCAATCCCCAGTACCAACAAAAAGAAAGAAAGAGAAAATTAAGTGGGATATTTGAAATCCATAAAGCTAAAAAGAAAGAGTAACTGAGAAAATATGGAAGTTTAAAATAATAAAAATTCAAATGTAAAGCCATAATTTTTCAATGTCATATCCAAATATGAGCTCAATGTGCCCTTCTCAGAAAAGCTTATTATTGAGTCAATTTTTTCCTTTTTTGGGCGTAAAGATACTGCCTTAATTTTCCCTTGTCCAGCCAAAATCTAAGCATTCTTTATATGTGGAAAAGCACTGGAAAACTAATTTTAGTTAATGGACTGAAATATATAATGATTTTTAAGGAACAGAAAAATATCTTTTAGTTTCTTTCTCAAATAACATTTCTTTCAAAAATTCTGGGTGAAGTATAACATTCTATTTTTTTACAAAATGCAGGCAGTTAAAATACATCTTGCCTTTCTTCTCCTGTTCTTTATCTCTCTTAGTTATTGAGATGCTTACATAAGTGTCTTTTGGTTTTATTAAGTGCCTAATTGATAGATTTTAGTTTTAAAAAGGTGCCCTAGTTTATTGGCAATTTAAGACTTGCCTTCATGGCGGTATTTCACTTGTTGGTGTCTCATTCTAATGTTTGTCCAGCCTACTCATCTCTCTGAGCTACATGCAGTGGCACGTAGAATTGACAGGAGTGCATTCACAGTCACAGTTGCCCTTCTGGCCACAGAGCTGGAGATCCACAGAGAGGAGCCGACTTCATTCATTACTCCCACTGTCAGATTTCATTGCTAGAATCAATGTAAAGGAGAAACCCCAGGCTGAGTATGAAATTGTCGTAAGGCAGCTGACCAGCCCCCAAACCGTTTTTATGTTATTTGTCCCTGCCTGCATTTGGGGATTTGAATTTGCAAGAATGAATGAATGAATTTCCCTTTTTATCAAGATTTATCACATACAAGTCCTGCATGGTAGAATTGGCTATTGTGTAATAATGAAAGTGGGGGAGGAACTGTTCGGGGAATCTTCTTATTGATGCCATTTTTCTCCATTTGAGAATCCAGTTGATAGACCAACAGTTAAAGTGCATTTCTGCAGATTCCATTTCCATGACCTTCAAGTATCTCTTTCAATGACTAAATGTTACCTGATGGAGGCATTGTAGTAAATACAAGGTATCATTAGCTCCATGAAGATTTGGATATTTTTTTGTTAAACAAAGATGGTGTGGGGCTGGGGTTGTGGCTCAGTGGTAGAGCGCTCGCCTAGCACGTGCGGGGTGCCATGTTCAATCCTCAGCCCCACATAAAAATAAAACAAAGATATTGTGTCCAACTACAACTAAAAGAACAAAAACAATATTTTTTAAAAAGGATGGTTTGGTTTACTGTAACAAGTCATAGCTCTTTATGTAGATAATATCTTATTTTTGTTCTCTTTTTATATCCTTTTTACAAAGTTTAGTGGCCAATTAAAGGCTTCTCTACCAAAATTACATGAAAACTGCTCTTGTTGTGTTAATATTTCTTTTGGCTTCTGCTTCTTAGTGGGTGTGATTTCATGGAAATGATTCTGTCTTTTGGATTAGAATATACTGAATTGTAATATTATTCCTAAAAATTTGTTTCATTTCTTCTGCACATTCTTCTTTCTCAACATTCAATTACAAAACAAAGGAGAAATACCTTTTAGATAATATAGGAAAATAATTTTGAATATCTCTTATTAGAATTGAACTACTCCTTGAAGAGCAGTTGCTAATTTTTTTTTTCTTCTGAGAATCTAGAAACTAATCTTTTATTTGTAGTGTTTCTGGCTGTTTTTAGTGACATGATTTAGTAAATCTTTTGTCATATTTAACCAAATTCAGTAATAAGGTGATATTTGCTTTTGTGGTTATAAAAACAATTGATAATGAAAGTCAGTTGAGTGGGAAAAAATCACTTTTTCCATCTGTCAAGTTTACTTTCCATTTTTATGCTAATATTTGAAAAGAATTAAATGTGCTAATGTTCCTCAGCATGTTTTATTTTCCCATTATGGATCTATCAGATAGTTTTAGTTCTTAAGCAGTCTCTTAAGTTCTTAAGGAGGAGAGTGTTCCAAGTTCTTAAGGAGGAGAATGTTCCTGTACAGTCCATGTTAAAGTGGTTCTAATTGCTTTTATACTATAGAATTACTGAGTTTTAAATCCTTTTTATCCACCCATGACCTGGGCTTGCACTCTCAGCATTAACACTTTGGACTGGATAGTCTTTGTTCTGGGGTACAGTGCTGTGCATCAGAAGAGTATCCCCAACCTCCACCCTGTCGCTTCCATCATCCTCCTCATAGTTGTTATGGCCAAAAAATGTCTCCAAACACTGCCACCGTGGGAGGCAAAATCACCCCCGTTGAGAACCACCAATGTGGGCTAGGAGAAGAAAACTGAAGTCTCAGGAATAGAGTATCATACTCCTGTTCTGACGCTTAGGGGACCCTCACAATATAATGATTGTCCTTTAAAAAAATTTTTTGGTGGTACTGGGGGATCAAACCCAGGGCCTCCATCCTGCTAGGCAAGGACTCTACCCGGAGCTTCATCTCCAGCTGGTAATTGTCTAATATTTTTACCCGCTCATCGCTACCGCAACCTTTGCAGCCTTTGTCGTCTTAATCAGTAGGTCTAGGACTTCAGTTTAGAATTAATGTATTCTACAGACCATCTGCTACTTGATCTGCTTTTTTGCCTCCCTTTCATCTCCGAGCAAGAGATGACCACTCTCTTTTTCTGCCTTCTGTGGAAACCTCCAGACTGGAAGCTCCCTGAAAGCAGGAGCCAAATCTGTTTCTTTCTCCAGAGCTTAACACTGTGCCTTCTTGTTTGTGGGATGAATTTTTGCTTTGTTTTAAAGTGCAACTTTGATTGTATACATATTTTATCTTTGATGTTACATACTTTTGTTGATATGGAACCGTTTATATTTGTTAAAAGTAAAATATGTCTCTGTTGAATTGATAACTTTGTTATAAGAGCTAGAATCCTTGTATTGTTTATTTAAAAATACTTCATATGTCCGTGTATTTGCAAATGTATTTTTATATAGATGTACACCCATAAATACAATTATATTTACTCTTTTTTTTGGGGGGGGTGTGTTGGTTATTGACCCCAGGGCCTCATGGGTGCTAAGCAATACCCTACCACTCAGCTGCTCTCTCAGCTCTATTAACTTTTAAAGGTATAATTGAAGCCTTTCTAGTCACAGGGTTTATATGTTTGACTGCAGATGACTAACAGAGATTAAATCATAACATTGCCAAACACTTAAGCGCTATAGGAAAGGAACTTCAGACATAGCCCTTTCTGCAAGACACACTGGGAACTAGTCTTTAAAATAGTACAGCCCAGGAGGCTGTCAGGAATTTTATAATTCTTTAAGGTGAGAGAAAGCTGTGCTCCAGGGTCCTTCAGATTTAAGTGATTCTAGTGATTCTAGATTCATCCTAGAGATAGCCTAAAGAATGCTTGAATATACCCGGAAGGAGTCTGAATCCCTTTGGGAAATTTAAATCATGTTTTTTCAAAGAAGAGTTAAAAACCCCAAACATACCTTGGATCTTTAAGACCTACCCGATTCCAGAATCATCATCTCAAATTCTCAAAACCAGGCCATCTGGTTCACAGTAGTCAAAAATGGGTAACTCTAAACTGGTGGGCAGGGTGGTGCATACCTGTAATCCCAGTGGCTAGAGAGGCTGAGGCAGGAGAATCATGAGTTCAAAGCCAGCCTCAGCAAGGATGAGATGCTAAGCAAGTCATAAGACCCTATCTCTAAATAAATAGAGTACAAAGTAGGGCTGGGGATGTGGCTCAGGAGTTTAGTGCTCCTAAATTCAATCCCCAATACCCCCTCAAAATGGGTTACCCCCAAAAATAAAGTAGGTAACCCAGAATTGTGGGTTTTTTAAGTTTTGGAGCCTCGTAACCATAAATATTTTGGTGCCAGCATCTAAATCACAGGCTATACTGTCACTATATTCCCATAGAATCCTTGGCCCAAGAAGAATTCAAGAATGATCTTGGGTATAGAAAGGACAGAGACATGAGCCTGCAGAATCAAATGTTTCTGAAATTCTGTTCTTTTTCTACTGTTGTACCTCCTTTACTATAAATTTGTTATTAAAATGGCTACGTCTAGATAGATATTTATACTGTATAGAGGAAAAATGTTAGAGGGACCCCACCCTAACTAATTCTTGGGCTGAGGGTATAGCTCAGTGGTAGAATGCTTTCCTAGCATGTACAAGGTCCTGGGCTCAATTCCCAGCACTGCAGAATCTTTATGAGAGACACCAAACTTTTCCAGTATGACTGTACCATTTTATATTCTCACCCATAACATGTGAGTGATCCAGTGTCTCCACATTCTTACTAGCATTTGTAATTGTCACTTTTTAAAATTCAGCTATCCTCATAGGTATATAGTGATATTTCATTAAGGTTTTAATTTGCAGTTCCCTAATTTGAAATGCGGTTGAATATCTTTTTATGTGATTTTTTGCCATCTTTGTATCCTGTTCTGTGAAATTTCTGTTCGTATCTTTTGCCCATTTGTCAATTGGATTGTTTACTAAATGAGCCATATCTTTAAATATCTTTTTTAAAGTATTTTTAAAAATCAGTCCAGTGACTTAAGAAGCCACTAAGTGGATTTTTAAAAAAAAAAATAATCCAAGGCAAAGTGTATATAGCATTTTGAACATGATTTTATAATATCCTGAGCAAAAGCTCTGGATATAAGTTCTGTTCTGTACTCATTAGAGTGTGGTACTAATACTGTGAGATAGCAGAAACATTTCAAAGATACCTTTACTTAAAATGTTCTGTGGAGTGTACAGGTACATACTTTCTACATAGCTACCATCATGTTTCTAACCTTTTATACATAAAATCAACTGATTTGTGTAAAGATTTCATAATGACTTTGTAGAAAGTTAATTAGAAGTTTTCCTATTTGTGCAAGATAGTAAATATAAATCCCAATTCATATGCATCAGTAAATTTATATTATTTTTCTGGTATTCTTTATGAATTCATGGTTTTATTAAATAGTCATTGAGAATCTCAAACCATTTTTAAGATCAACAGACAAAAAATCAAGGGATGCATGGTAATACAGATATTTTTCATATGCACGTAAAATTTACCTTTTGTTTATTTTAACTTGTAGATTTAAAAAAATTACCTGGGTTTTTAAAAAATATTTATTTATTTTTTTAGTTATCGGCAGACACAACATCTTTGTTGGTATGTGGTGCTGAGGATCGAACCCAGGCCGCACACATGCCAGACAAGCGCGCTACCGCTTGAGCCACATCCCCAGCCCCCTGGGCGTTTTTATTAAATATTTTTTCCCACTTTGGTTTCTACACATTAAGAAAGTCACAGAGGGAAGCCCTGGGTTTGATCCCCACCAATGTGAAAAGGAAAGTGACAGAAATAAGTACATTAACTACAGCAGTAATTCTAAATAAATATAGGCTTCATGTGGTTAGGGATAAAAGGGGTTTATGAACTCTTGCTTCTTTAGGTCCTTTTTAGACTTATTATTATATGTTCTACCTTCTCACATAAAGGAAATTACTAGAGGAGAGGGTTAATTCTTTGTGATGGGGGAAATATAATTCGTTGTGAAATTATACTGTATTTTTAAATATCTAGAAAATTTTTAAATAACTGGGGGGACTGGGGATATAGCTCAGTGTTACAGTGATTGCCTAGCATGCCTAAAGACCTGGGTTCAATTCTTCAGTGCTGCCAAAATGTAGCAAAGATTAAAAATAATTAGACGAAAGGCAATTCATATACCAATGTGATGGGATTAGCCCACTAGTTGTTGAAATCCTTTCTGAAAATTATAATCTAAAATGATTTGGGAAACTGCAATGAAACAGTGAATGATTGATCTATACATGTTGGAATATTAAAGCCATTTTAATTTTGAAAAAAAAAGAAATAAAATTATTTTGTCATATGAATGGTTTGCAAGTATTTTTGATCTGAAGCTTGTCTTTTCATTCTCTTGACAGTCTTTCATAGAGAGATTTTTAAAATTTTCATGGAGTTTGGAATGCAATGACTGAGACTGCAGTTCCCTGATTGCTTCATGGCTGTGGCGCACCTGCTGCCATGGAATGTTTCTGTGCAAGGGCACAGAATGACCAGTTGCTCTGGTGCACCCTGCCAGAAGAGGTTCTGTGGCAAGAATCTTATTAATCTCCATCTTGATCTTAGGCACATAGCTCCCTGAGAGAGAGAAATTCTGAGCATAACAAGACAACTACAATGTTTCACTAGTGCAGCTACTTCTGAGCCTGCCCACTTAACAGTAACTTTAGACAGTGGGCTTCCTGAGTGCTGCAGGAAGCTCCAAGCATTGCAACAGTAAAATAGCTAGAAAAATGTTTCTAGCTCTGTAACTTTCTAGTGCACTAAGAAGAATGCCTCTGTAGTCCTTTACTTCTTGATTCTGAGACCCTATATAAATAAACTTGCTGGGCCAACTCTTCACTATTTATTCATCAGAGAGCAGTGTCCCACCTGATCCCAGCCTTTAATCTTCATATCTGTGTGTATGTTTTTCTTAATCCCCCATGACTCTTCACTGGTACCTCAGGTTCAGCTGTCACAGCAGTGGAGTCAACTGATAAACTTGTTATTTTTCTGGATCATGCTTGTAGTATTATCTAAAAACTAATTACTAGACTTAGGGGCATCTAGGTTTTCCTCCCATTTATCACCTAGATGTTTTATAGCTTTATGTTCACATTGTTCCTTTGCCAAAAATCAGTCAGTGATATTTATATGGGTCCATGGGCTATTGGGGGCTCTCTGCTCTCCCGCATTGGTCATTCACTAACACTAGTTGTCTTCATCGCTGTAGCTTTACAGCAGTTCTTAAAACCAGATAGTGTCAATCTTCTGACTTGTTCTTCATTGATATTGAGATGGCTATTCTGGGACACACGCATTTCCACATAAACTTTAGAATTAGGTTGCCAGTATGTGCAAAATAACTTCATGAGATTTTGTTTGCAATTATTTTGAATCTATTAATGGAGTTGGTAGGAATTAGCATCTTCACAATATTGAATCTTTCCATCCATTAACATGAAATATGTCTCCATTTGTTTAGATAATATTATTCCTTCTGAGTTTTCCAATTTTCCTCATGTACATCTTGTATGTATTTTGTTAGATCCATACCTATGTATTTCATGGTTTGGGTGCTACTGTAAAATGGTGTGTGTGTTTCATTTCAGCCTCCAATTACTTATTGATGATTTGTAGAAATGTGACTGACTTTTTCATGATAACTTTGCATCCTGCAACTTGGCTTACAGTCACTTATTAGTTATAGGTGTTTTTAATTTGTTTTTGTCAGTTTGTTAGGGAACAGACAGATGGAAATGGTGGTAACATGAGGTTATCAGAATAATTCTATGAAGTGGGTCCACTTTGCTGATCCTCACATGCTTTCTTTCCAAGAAGAAATTTACTTGCAGCCCTGCCTGGCCTAGGTGGACAGGATATGTCACATCCCTCAATAAACGATCTGTTAACTGCAGGAGAAATACAAGCCCAAGATAATGTTCTCCTGGGGAACCAAGGAGACTTTTGTGACCTGATTCCAAAACTCAGAGAAATAAGAATAATTTTCCTAACCATAAAATCTATAAGAACTTGTGGTGAAGAAGTTAATTAGAGGGCTGGAGTTGTGGCTCAGTGGTGGAGCACTTGCCTAGCATATGTGAGGCCCTGGGTTCGATTCTCAGCACCACATATAAATAAATGAATAAAATAAAGGTCCATCAACATCTAAAAAAATATTTTAAAAAAAGAAGTTAATTAGAACTGGTCACTATGGGCAAAGCAGACCTAGAGTTGCTATGGCGATGGGTACTTAAAAAGTATTATGTCATCTTGTTGTCTGTCAAAAATCAGGAAGTGGATCTGGGTGGGACTATCTGGATATTTCTCTGTGATCCCCAATGAAACTGGAGTGCAGGAGAGTCACATTGTCCCTATCCACTCTGAGAGGACTCTCTCTCCCTTGAGTGTCTCCCCTTCCCTTTTCCTATCTTTTCAATAAACTCATTCCTGTTACTTGTGACAAATTTTTCTGATTTGATTGCAAGAATTAGGGTTTGAAGAGGGGGTCTTCAGGTTGCCTCAGTTTCCAGGAAGGCCCCATCTCTGTTACAGATTCTTTGGAGTTTTCTACATACACAACCATGTCATCTGCAAACAAAAGTAGTTTTATTTCTTCCTTCCTAATCTGTACTTTTTAATTTTATTTTCTTAATTTATTCCATTAGCTATGGTTTTCAGTATGATGTTGAATAGTAGTGTTGGGAGGGGATACTCTTTGATGTTTTTCTATCTTAGAACAAAAATATGGTTTTTCGGCATTCGGGTATGGTGTTAGGTTTTAGTTTTCTATAGATGCTCTTTCTCAAGTTGAAGAAGCCCCCTTTATTCCTTTTGCTGAGAAGTTCTTAAATGAATTTTGGATTTTTTCAAATTCATTTTCTGCATCTATTGATATGATCATTGATTTTTCTCCTTTGGCCAGTAGATGTGATACATTATGTTGATTGATTTTCAATGTTTAAATAATCTTGGATGCTCAATTTGCAAACCCCACTGGGTGATAGTGTATAATTCAGTCCATGCATATATTGTTGGGTTCTACTTGCTAACACTGTGTTGAAGGTTTCTGAACACACAGTCATGTAAAGAATTGGTCTATGGTTTCTCTGCCCTGTAATATCTGTGTCTAGTTTTAGACTTGGTGAATTTCTGGCTTGTGAATGACTTAGAAATCAATTGTCCTCTCCACTCTGTTTAATAGGACAGATCATAGTGAAGTGCTATTATTTCTATTTTGAATGTTTGATAGAATTCCCACCAAAACTTTATGGACTTAGAGCTTTTCAAAGGGAAGTTATTAGTTATTGAATCAATTTCTTTAACTGCTCTGGTAGTCTATTTCTTATAAGTGTGAGTTTTGAGAAATTGTGACTTCCAATATATTGGGCTATTTCATCTAGGTTATCAAATTTGTGGGCAGAGACTTGTTCATTGGATGCAGAATTCTAGGATAGTGTTTTATTCTTTCAGTATACAGTCCACTCTTTTCTTCTTTCCACAATTTCTGAATAACAATTTTGATCTAATTCTTATTCTGTTTCCTGAATGTAACCCCTGTGCCACTGGCTTTTTCCAAAATTCATATTCTATCTCTCTCTCTCTCTCTCTCTCTCTCTCTCTCTCTCTCTCTCTCACACACACACACACACACACACACACACACACACAGGCTTAGGTGTAAATTCTCTGTCATATATCCTGATAGGTGTTTTTTAGTCTTCTGGATCTGAAGGCTTGTGCCTGTTGTTAATTTTGAAAAATTCATATAATTTTTTCCTTCTCTTTTTTGTATTCCCATTATGTTAATGTTATATTGTTTGTAATTGCCCCACAGTTCTTGAGTGTCCTGTTCCCTCTTTAAAAATTATTTTATTTCTTCGTATTTAATGTTTTGAAGATGATATTGACATATTTTCACTGATTCTTTCCCTAATTCTCTTGTAAGGCATATGGAAAATTCTGTGCCAGACAGAAAAGAGAGTTCTAGGTGGGCTCCTACTGGTAACTAAATCTCACTTCTACTCCCAACACATTAGGCAAAATAAATCACATAACTCTGTCCCCAGTGGACAAGAATCACATTCATACCACATACCTGAGAAGGGAGAAACACAACGATTGTGTGGATCTCCCGCACAAACTGAAGTAGGGGCTAAATGGATGTCCTCATCTCTTCTTGGCCTGTCCTCTGTGTAGTGTATCTAACGTGCCTTGACTTTGGGGACTCCAGCTCTCATGGAGAAGCTACCCTTTCTGCTTCCATATGCTCTTTCTTATAATCTGCCATGACCAAGAAGAGCTTCCTCTTCCAGTCTGATGGGGAATTACCAGGCCTCTTGTTCTTTTTAATTTGAAGTCAGTGTTAGCAATGCCTTGCTTCTTCTTTCCTTCTTCTTTTATTCTTCTAATTTTATTTTAACCAAAGGATGCTTAGCCACTGAGCCACATCCATTTTTATGTTTTATAAGGGTCTTGCTAAATTGCTTAGGGCCTTGCTAAGTTTCTGGGACTTTGAAATCATGATCCTCCTGCCCCAGCCTCCTAAATTGCTGGGATTACAGGCATGTGCCTCCAAACCTGGTGATGCCCTGCTTCTTTAAGACAATAGATGTAAAGTTATTGCTAGGGAACATGATTTACTAAGGAGAGGGATTAAAAAAACTTATGTAATATTTGCAAAGTGTTATCCCATCAATTCTGAGTTCATAATCTGTACAATATTGAGTGTGTAAGACATTTGTCACAATTGAGTCACAGGCATTACTAATTTAACAACGTTATTTCACTCATTTGATGGTTCTTTCTCACTCTCTAGGGGAAGGTTCCCCTTGGCACCCTGTGAAATGAGTTGTGTGCTGCTTCTGTCTTTGATCCTTTCTAATTTGTATGTGAACACCTTTCCAAGGTGTAATCCAAGTTCTAAAGTGTTTGTATTTAGATTTCTATGATTTTAAAAAAAAAATATGTCATGAATAATAGATGAATAAATCATAAAAGTTATTAACTCAACAGTAAACTATGAGTCTATGTCCGAAAGACTAACATTGTAGATTATCTTTGTTAAAGCATAAGGGCCCAGTAAATTGCTGGTTCCTCTTTGGTCTTCAAGTCAGTGTTAATGAAGAGGGTTTCTGCTTGAAAACCTGCTTCTATCTGATGATTTAACTTGAAGATGAACTTTTGAGGGAGTTTTCTGAGATCTTTTCACACTGATCTTTACAACTGTACTCAAAACATTTGAAATTCTTCCTAAAAATACAAGTAGCAGAAACAATGGAATAGCCTTAACTATGAAAGTCTACTGCCACTCTTCATTCATCATATATGTGCACCATTAAAAATGTTTATTTGGCAAAACTAGGAATAGAGTGAACCAACATAACATCATAAAGGAGGCCTTACATTAAAAAAAGAAAAAAGCCAACGTCATAGTGAACGGGGAAAAATTGAAAGCATTTTCTTTAAAATGTGGAACAAGACAAGGTTGTCCACTCTCATAACTCATATTCAGTATAATACTAGAAATTCTAGTCAGAGCAGAATTAGGCAAAATAAGGAAACAAAAGTGTAAAAAGTAGGAAAAGAAGAACTCTAATTATTACCGTTTGCAAATGATCCTATACTAGAAGATCCAAAAAACTCTTCCAAAAGATTGTTAGAGCTAGTGAACAAATTCAGCTAAATAGGAAGTTACAAAAAACAACACACAAAAATGAATAACTTTTCTATGTACCAAGTACTGATCTGCTGAGAAAGAAAGCATGAAAATAATACCATTCATAATAACCTCAAAAAATACCTAGGAATAAGTCTAACAAAGAGGTGAAAGACCCCTATGATGAAAACTTCAGAACATTGAAGAAAGAAATTGAAGAACACCTCAGAAGATGGAAAGAACTACCACATTTATGGACAGGCAGAATTAACATTGTCAAAATGTCACACTATCAAAAGCAATGTGCAGATCCACCCCAATCCCTGACAAAATACCAATGGTACTCTTCACAGATATGGAAAAAAACAGTCCTAAAATTAATTTGGAAGAAGAAAAGACCAAGAATAGCCAAAGCAATTCTAAAAACCAAAAAAGAAATGTTGAAGGCATCATAATACATGGCTCTAAATTATAGTGCAGGTTATAGTAACAAAAACTGCATGGTACTGGCATAAAAGCAGACACATAGACCAATGGTACAGAATAGAAGGCAAACCCACACATCTGTAGTCATGTGATCCTTGATAAAGGTGCCACAAACATACATGGAAGAAAAGATAGTCTCTTTAACAAATGGTTCTGGAAAATGGTCATCTGTAGGTAGAAGAATGAGACTAGACCCTTATCTCTCACCCTGCTCAAAAATCAACTCAAAATGCATCAAAGACCTCAAAATTAGTCCAGAAACTATGAAACTCCTAGAAGAACATGTATGGTCAACACTCTAAAATATAGGTACAGGAAATGACTTTCTCAATTTGACCCCAAAGCTCAGAAAATAATGCCAAGTGTTAATAAATCAGATGGCATCAAATTAAAAAAAAAAAACTCTGCATAGCAAAGGAAACAAGAATGTGAAGAAAGAACCTACAAAATGGAAAAATATCTTTGCTAGCTACTCATCTGACAGAAGATGAATATCTGAAATACATAAAGAACTAAAAAAAAATTAACACCAAAACCCCCACTTAATAAATGGGCAAATTAACTAAATGGGCATTTCTCAAAAGGAGAAATTGAATGGGAAAAATAAAAAAAATGTTCAACATCATTAGCATTAGGGAAATGTTGAGAGCCACAGCCAAGTCAGGATGGTGCCTGGCATTTTGCCAGAAGGAGTGGTTGAGAAGTAACACCAGCAAGCCATTAAGATGATGATAATTAAGTTAAGCTGTGTATAATTATTAAGATAATGACTGATTGCTGTAACTGGATGATGCTGAATTGAAACAAGCTGTGTATTCAGTTGTGTATGTGGACCTCTGCTGTCCGGCAATGGGGCAGCTCCTGCTACCTTGGGTGCCCGCTACTTTTGAGTTCTCGCGGAGTTCCCGTTGAGTTCCCGTTGGTTCTCGCGGAGTTTCCGGGGAGTTCTGGAGAGTTCCCGTTGCATTCGGGCAATAAAGTAGTTCCTGTTTGAACCTACAAGCGGCTCATGACCATCCGGTTATTTTGTGCCCAGCCAGACTGCGGCAGGGAAACACAATCAAAACTATGCTGAGATTTCATCTCACCCCAGTCATAATGGCAGACATCAAGAATACAAACAATAACAAATGCTGGAGAGGATATTGAGAAAAAGGAACACTTTTACACTGTTAGTGGGTTGGAAATTAGTACAACCACTAAGGAAATCAGCATGGAGTTTCCTCAAAAGACTAGGCATGGAACCACCATATGACCCCTCTATACCACTTTTTGGTATTTATCCTAAAAATTAAAGTCATCATACTATACCCGTATCTGCACATCCATGTTTATAGCAGCACAATTCACAATAGCCAAACTATGGAACCAGCTTGGTATTCATTAATGGATAAATGGATCAAGAAGCCTAGGTATCCATTAATGGATCAATAGATAAACAAAATGTGGTATATGTACGCAATTGAGTTTATTCAGTCATAAAGAATAATTAAATGATGTCATTTGTAGGAAAATGGATGGAACTTGAAAGCACTATATCAAAAGCAAAATAAGCCAAATCAGAAGGTCAAGGGTCATACACCTTCTCCCATATGTGGAAGCCAGAATGGAAACAGGAAAAGAAAAGCATTGGGGTCAGTACAGTAGAGGAAAGGGACCAGGGGGAGGGAGGAGGAGAGAGAAAGGGAATGATATTGGCCAAATTGTATTGTTATATTGTGTACAAATATAATGCACCAATAAAAAAAAAACATGAGAAAATGTTTAACAATGCGGTAAGATTTTTCCAGTGCCTATATGACATATGATCATCGCCTCTGTTACAATACATACTGTTTAATGCAATGAAAAATTAATACATATTTCTTTTCTTCAGTGGATTCCATATCACTTATTCAAGTCTCTTTCACAGAATACCTGCAGTGGAACATTCGTGTCTCTTAAAATTCCTATGTTGGAATCCTAACTCCCAGGGTGATGTCATTGGAAGATGTTGGAGGTAAGTAGGTTGTGAATGTAGAACCCTCTTGAATGGGATCAGTGCCCTGATCAAAGGAACCCAGCGACCTCTCATGCTCTCTTCCCACTGCACGAAGATACAGCAGGAAGCAGGTAGTCTGCAACCATAAGAGGGCTCTCACCAAAACCAAACTAGGCTGGCACCCTCATCTCAGACTCCTAGCCTCCAGAACTGTGAGAAACAAACTTCTGTTGTTTATAAGCTACCCAGTCTCTAGTACTTGGTTATAAGCACTTATTCTCATCTGATCACCTTAGGGATGATACTACATAGATTTTGACCTCTTTTTTTTTCCCCTCAGTTGACAGTAATGCCTTTCCCACTGCTTCATAGAAAGTTCTTTGATTAGATTTTTAGGTGAATGGCTATATTTGTCTTTAAGGCTATAAGAGCCGCTGAGACATCTCGGGTTTGGGACTCAGGTCCCTCAATTCTTCAGCACCCTCTGCCTTTTATAAGTGGGGAAACTGAGCCAAACTGCTGTGACTCAGCACTAACAACCCCGCTGAAACAACTGGTCGGCCTTTCTGAACTTACAGAGGTAAAAGCCAACCGAGCCTTCATAGGCAGTGGCCACAGGATTGAAACGGGGCTTGGGAGAGACAGTCAGGACCCACCCGTTGCATTGGTCACCCAGCAAAGGGAATGAACTGTCACCATTTGCATGGGATACCACCATGGCAGAGAACTGACGTCACCAGAACGCGGCAGAGGAGATAACTTCACTGAAACCAGCGCGACAGGTGTGTAATCCCCTAGCCTTCCCTCTCCACACAGCGGTGAAAACCTTAAGGGCCCCTCCCAGCTCTCCCGTGAGCGCGATAGCCAGACCGAGGGAATCAGGAGTGGCGCGGGACTCGCAGCGTGGAACTCCCAGCTACCGCTCCCACCAGTGCTGACAACTGAGGTCTCTTGCACCAGCTACCGGGGGCGTGGCTACCGGAGGGCAAGCAAATTCGCTGGGGGTTCTCAGCCCCAAGCTCTACAAACTTAGTGTCTGAGGGAGGCAAACAGGGAGAGTGTGCCCAGGTGTTCATGAAAACAGGGCTCCCAGGAGCCGCAGACCTGGCGTGTAGCCAGTATTGTGGTGAGCGTCACCGGTGAGCGGGGCCTGGCTTGAGGAAAAGTGGGGAAGTGACTAGACGCAAGAGAAGGCCCTAGGCACTCAGGATTGGAGACCCGCCCAGTCTGGGAGGAAGAGCTGCTGCACAGTGATTGGTTCCCACGTATTGAGAGGAGAAGCTTGGCCCGGTGGGCACAGCTCCACCTACTGGAAGAGAAGTTAATCGAACTCTAAGACTGCATTTATTAATTTTTTTTTAATTTGTTTTTTTTTTCCATTTTCATTTTTTTGTTGTTGTTGTTTTTAAAAAAAATTTTTAATTTTTTAATTTTTTATTTTATTATTATTTTTTAAATTTTTAATTTTCTTTTTTTATTTTATTATTTAAAAAAAATTTTTTTTTCTTTTTTTATTTTCTATTTTTTTTTCTTTTGTCTTTTCTTTTCTTTTCAATTTTCTTTTTCCCCTTCCTTGAATTCTACCTGCTTACTCTCATTCTCTTTAGTGACTTCTTCCCTTCCCTTCTAATATCTTTCCTCCCAAGCATCAAATAAATTTATAGGAGTAAACAGTAACTCAGCAGTCAAACAGAACAAGAAGTAATATGAGCAGCATAAAAAA
>NW_025999930.1:1963456-1968286 GCF_001458135.2 Marmota marmota marmota | reverse complement strand
TATATATATATATATATATATATATATATATATATATATATATATATATATATATATATATCTGACATTATAGTTGACATTATAGTTCGCATTTCAATGACAGAAGTGGGTTCATTCTGCCTCCTACGTTCACAAGAAAACTGAAACTGACAGTTTCACCAGTTTTCATCCCACAGCCTGAGCCACCTCTCCCTCAGGAGAAATATTCTTTCTTTATGGAAGGCCTCCTTCTTTTACTATCAAAAAATGGTGACTGTAAAAATTCATTCTCTATTCTTATACATGTACTCTGCCCTTCTCCTGCCCTACTTTATAAATTACTTTTATATTGCTTGAAATTGGGTTATCTAAAAATCCATGATAACTGTATTTACTACTCACATCACTCAACAAAACTGGGCTATCTAAATTGATTATTATTAAATCCATGTTTTAGCCATATGTTTCATTGATTTTTTTCTAAATGAGTGACTTTTTTGAGAGCTATCCTTGATTTGCTCAGAAACAAAAAATTAGATAAGAAACAAGTTATAAAATTTTTGCTCAAAAAAAGACAAGGTAGTTTGACCTCGTGATAGAATGGTTTTCTGAAGGACAGAAAAGATTTTGCTCTTATATACTGTATTTCAAGTGAAATATTATTTCAGGATTCAAGTTTCATTTGATATACATAGCAATTATCTTTACTGGAAACAGCTAGAAAAAGATAGCATTGTTCAAAATGCAAGGAACGAGGCGGATTCATGGTGATAGTATAAGTTCTGTGCCACAGTGATTTTTCTGAACCACCCTGTGCGTTAGGTCCACATGGTGAGAGATGAGTTAGAGATGAGTGGGGTGGTGAGTACCAGCAGCTCAGAGTCCTGTTGTTTATGCAGTGACATTCAGTTTGCCTAAAGAGGAGAAAGAATACTGATTGCACCTGTTAAAAAATGACAAAGTGGCTCACGCCTGTAATCCAGTGGCTCAGTGGAGCTGAGGCAGGAAGTTCAAGGCCAGCCTCAGCAACTTAGTGAGGCTCTGTCAATAAAAAGGGCTGGGGATGTTGTTCAGTGGTTAAGCACCTCTGGGTTCAATCCCCAGTACCAAAAAAAGAGAGAGAGAGAAAGAAATTGACAAAAAGTCTTTCTGATATCTATTTTTTCCTTGTTTCAATGAAAATAAAGAATTGACGAGATTTTCTTGAGGCTGCCCTACTAGAATCTAAACTTCAGCTCCAAGTCCCTACTACTCTAACACTCAAAACGGAGTGTGAGAGCTGGGCCCAGCGCCTCCTGCTTCAGAGCCCTCTGCTCCAGGCTGGGGAGGCAGTTACCTAGCCCAGGTCCCTGGTCTTTGCGAGACAAGCTGTTAGGTGAGTTCCAACACCCATGTGGTGGTGTGCACCTGCGCCTCATTACACCCCAAAGCAAACTGAGCGCTCACTGTGGGCCCTACTTAGCCTCCTCAGCTGCCCACCACTCTCTATCAATGTTTAGCTATCCACATCTGCTTGTTCAGGAACATGGTCAGGGTTAGCGTGGGCACTGGGAGAGCCAGGCCCATAAACTCCCTTGTCCTCTGAGGTGTCCAATTAGCTGAGGCTTTGTCCCCAGAGCCCTTCTGGCCACCAGCGCTGATGTGAGGCAGCTGCTGAGAGGCTAGGGGAAGTATTGGCAGAGACCTGCTTTGGAGCATCCAGGAGGATGAGAGGGGAGGAACTTTGTCCAGCATGAAGCTGACTGTCATCCCCTAAGGTTTATTTACATTATAATTTCTACAACCAACATCTTTTTGTTTGCTTGTTTTCTTTTCTGGTGGAAAAAAAAAACCATCTGATTTGTCTAATTTGGGACAAGCAGCCCCTTCAGGACTCAGTACAGGGGATGCTCAGCTCAGTTCAGGACACTCCTGACCCAAGCATCTGTGACCAGTGCCTGGAGTCTGGTAAACTGGAGATAACTCCCACTGTGGTCTAGGATGGGGCAGAGTGGCCATCTAAGAAGGCCCCAGAGGCCTGCCTGCAGGTCTCCTGCCTCCTCTCCCACCCCTAATAACAGACCCTTTGCTTGCCTTGCTATCACCCTCCGCCAGGTGGCTTCTCCTTCAGTTTCTCACCTGCCTTCTACCAAAGAAGAGCAGATGATCACAACTCTGCACCTTAGGTACTTGGGGAGAAGCAAAGTGGAATTGGTGACTGTCTCTCAACCTTGTACCTCTTGGACACCCCTCAGATACCAAGAAGAAAATCCCTCCCATGGAATAGAGTGTTTTCATTGGGCCTTTTAATTCGCCGTTCAGCTTCCCGGGGTTGTGCATACTCATGCAGCCTGGCTGAGAACAGCTGCACCATGTGCATGTGTCCTCCTGAGCCACATCCTCTCCACAGTTGGATGGGCCTGAGGAGCTGGCTCCAGGCAGCTGCTTCCTGAGGTCTTTTCCTCTAGGGAGGCAGCTTCTCCTTGGGAGCCATCACCCCAGTGGGAAAAAGCACCAGGTTTCTTACTTGATTCTTTTTACCAATCAATCATTTCCAGGCACTTAATGTTTAGATGTAGTTATGGGTTTTTTTAATATTTTTTTTAGTTGTTGTTGGACACAATATCTTTATTTTACTTTTTTATTTTTCTGTGGTGCTGAGGATGGAACCCAGGGCCTCACACATACTAGGCGTGTGCTCTACCGCTGAGCCACAACCCCAGTCCCAATGTAGCCCCAAATGTAGTTATGTTTCTGAGGACCATAATTTCCCCCATCTTTGCTTTCTGTAATAATAGTTGGGAATTTATTACTTGAAAACTCATCCAAATTCAAATTCAAAGGTAAGTGGCCTTAGGATTTCAAGTTGAAAATGGCCAAATTCACTGACAAGTTAAAATTTAGAATATTTTTTTCTTTTCTATCATGAAGTTTCTTTAGGGGAAGAATTTTATTTTTGCTAAAACAGATTCCTAAACATCGTGGGAATATGTTTTAGAAGTAAAATAAGAAGAAACTACTTAAAGCAAATTTGACAGATGTAATTAAAGAGTGTTTCATTTTGTTGATACGTATTTTGTTTTCGTATGTTGCACATAAATATTCATTTAGTTCACAGAAAAGTCCTCTGGAGATTCTAACATGATATGATCATGTAATTGTGCCTGGTTTACGATCAGGAAACTGAGTCACTGAGAGGCTGTCAGATGCACAACAACACATTGCTATTAAGATGCAGCAGGGATTGAAACCCAGGCTGCATTTACAATTACATCAGTGTGGAGACAGGTGTCATTATATGTTTGCAGATGACATTGTGAAGGTAGAATTCTTTCAGTTCCAAACCAGGTATAGCTGCCTTAGGGTCTAGGGAGGAGGCGACAGTCACTTACACTGCTGGTGAGAATTTTAAAAAATAACAAGAGACAGATTGTGTTAGTCAGCTCTCTGCTACTATTACCAATACCTGAGATCATCAGCTTGCAAAGAGGAAAGGTTTAGTTTGTCTCACTATTTCAGAGGTTTCCATCCATGGTCTCTTGGCCTCATTGCTTTTGGGCCTGGGGCCAGGCAGTACCCTGCAGTGAGACCTGTAGTTGAAGAAACCATCTGCCTTATGGAGGCCAGGGAGTGAGAAGAGAGAAGGCAGGGGACAGGGTCCCAGTGCCCCTTCAAGAGTACACCACCAATAATCTAACCACCTCCTACTAGGTCCCACCTACTGAGGGATCTGTCACCTTCCAAAAATGCCACAGCCTCCAAACACGAGCCTTAGGGGAAGTTCAAGAACCAAATGATAGCAGGGATGATTGGCAATGCTCATACAAATGAATTTCAAATGTTCGGAATCCCCCAGGGAGGCTCTAAGTCCCGCTTTGTATTAATTTTTCTCTAAATGGTGATTCCTAGGAGTATCCAGACTCATATCCAACCCTAGATGAGGACATTAACTACTGATATCTTAACACTAGATAACATGGGTCCAGTCTTCTATCAATAGGTGACTGATTTAACAAATAGTAGTGCCTCTATGCAAAAACAAATAATAATATCCAGACATAAAAATGAAGTATTTACTGATTTTTTTCTTTTTTAGTATCAGGGATTGAACCTGGGTGCTTAACCACTGAGCCACATCTCCAGCCCTTTCTTATATTTTATTTACAGACAGGGTCTCACTGAGTTGCTTAGGGCCTTACTAAATTGCTGAGACTGGCTTTGAACTTGCGATCCTCCTGCCTCAGCCTCCCAAGCCACTGGGATTACAGGCACCACTGTGCCAAGCTTTTATTAATACAAATTTTTTTTTTATATTTATTTTTTAGTTTTCGGCGGACACAACATCTTTGTTTGTATGTGGTGCTGAGGATCGAACCCGGGCCACGCGCATGCCAGGCGAGCGCGCTGCCACTTGAGCCACATCCCCAGCCCCAATACAAATTTTTAATAAAAAGGCAAAGTACAGAGTAGTGTGTATATTATGCTCCATGAGAGAACAATCTAACAAGTTTGTTTTACTCCATTTTTTATTATCTCTGGGAGATCCTGGAGCTGCAGTGAGAAGAACTCAAGTCCTGGTCGTTGATCAGGATGTTCTTGTGCATGGCCCAGGATGTACTGAGATGCCGGCATTGTTTAAATGGAAGGTACCTGGGCTAATGGGTGTGGCTCAGTGGTAGAGTGCTCGCCTAACATGTGCAGGTGCTGGGTTCGATCCTCAGCACCATATAAAAATTTTAAAAATAAAATAAAGGTATTGTGTCCAAATACAACTAAATATATATATATATACATATATATATATATATATATATATATGTATATATATACATATATATATATATATACATATATATATATATATATATATAT